>NC_090755.1:48235898-48238398 GCF_036898095.1 Palaemon carinicauda | reverse complement strand
CCTCAAAATTAAATAAAGAATAAGTAATGCAACATAACCATCCTTTGGACATTGGTATCAATAATTTCAATACTAGTGTGGAGCTAATTGGGTAATAGATAAAGTCATGCATTAAACAACAACTGAACAGTCTTCTTTTCGTAGTTCTAGCTTACTAGTTGGATTGATGACGGACTCTCCATGCAAAGGTTGAATAGTTGTATATCGTGATTGTCAAAGCATTGACTCTTCATGACAGAATACCGATTGTATATCAGCGTGACACTAGGAAGTACCTATTAAAAAGGTTTACTGCAGGAATACATATATTCGGAAATGGAAAATCTCCGTATGACTGCCTGACTTCTGGCTACTCAAGCGAGTATGCGGGACACTATTATAGGCAGGTCGGAGCCAGGCAAAAACTGCCCTTTTTTGGGGTCAAGGTTTTCTAAACTGATTCTGGTACTTTGAACCATGCTGATTCAAATAAGCTTTTGGGCCATCTGAAATTTTGCCCGAAATCCAAGATGGCGGCCGAAATCCAAAATGGCTGCCAAAAATCACAAAATATTTTTTCACGGCGATGGATTTAGCTATCAAGATGCTTTTTTCTCCCAGAATAGCTATTTTTAGGCAGAGGAATATGACCCTCTAGTATAAATTCCGAAAAAATTTATTTATCCTGGCGAAATCAAAGATGGTCGCCAGAGTCGGCCCACCAACTTACGGATTGCTATAACTCCAGTTCTAGATGGGCTATGACAATAATATTGGTCTCTATCCCTAGGTTTTCAGGGGCAAGGAATTCAAATCTGTCATCACTTTGAACCATATGCTACTCTGTCACGTTGAAAATTCACTATAGCTGCATAGGCCGATCTGCATTATCGGTTATTTCCTAATCACTGTGATTTTGTGAATATCTTTACACTGTGCACAACTTAATTTCAATCATTTAAGGTTTATTGTCATGTTAAAGGGTCTGAATGCCCACAATAATGTCTCATAAACACTAATTTATGACACAAGCAATAACTTCACACACTCATCAATTTTCTCTTCATGAAAGTTTGAAGAAATTGCATAACATCTGTATCATTCTTACGAAACTAACCAGAAGTTTATTTCAGATTCATTGAAACCGTGGAAAGGATAACAAAATGGCAGCCACTCCATTTCTAAGCAAAGGGTCAAGTAGAGGACTTTATAGTCTCTGCAACAAACTGGTCAATGATTATGAAGACATGGCCAAGATTGGACAAGCTGCACTTGAGTCACTGAAAGGATTAGCAGAGAGGTGGGCTTGTATTGACAGCAGGTTAGCTTTGTCATCACAGTTCCCGTATTCAGAATTTAGATTAGCGACACTTAGGCTAGATTTAGAGAAACATGAGTTCATAATTCATGACAGTTGTCGTATCAACTTTCGAAATACATTGGGCCGTCTAGAAAATCAGTCACGCCAACTTCAGCAATCAGGGTCTGCAGAAGAATCAGGTTCAGAATTATCCACTAGCCAACCTGCGCCTCAGCCATACAGAGTTCGGCGGGATCACTGCAAAAGAAGATCTGCTTTGTTTACAATGAAGCATCGGTCGCTGATGAAAATGCTTTTAATGAAGGTGGACTTGGAAGGTGTTGTGAAGATAACGCTTTCACCAATCTCCAGCAGGCAATGGAGAAATGGATCGAGGATTCTACCAATAAACACCACGAAGCTGCTGTCAGATTGAAGATCCTTCTTGGTGGAACATCATTTGCGTCTTTGCGCAGGACCTCTACTATCATAAGCGATGTTACCGAAGCATTACCTATATGTACGGTCATGACGCGAAGTCACTTTCACTGGATGCTGAGAAACAGGAAACACTGAGAACATGCATTATGGATCAGTTCTTCCACCTATTCACCAGAAATGTCCTTGAAAATCATGATGCATACCTGCTGTCAGAGTTGATAAATGACATCAAGGAAATGGGTGAAGACGAAGGACTTTCGGGCCCACCTATCTCAAAGACCTACACACTGAAAAAAAGATTAATTGAGAAGTATGGCGAGGCAGTCTCTTTCCACAAGATAGGCAAACGGCTACTGGTGCACTCCAGTGAAGTGAATCCTGTTGCGTACACTGCGGCTACCATTCAGGGCCATGGTCTACGAGAGATGGATTTGACCAAAGCATTTGCAAGACTTATTCAACGAAAGATTACCCAAAGACAGACAATCAAGTGGCCTCTTGATGCGGAAGAGTTATATAGTCTTTTAGATAGTTATAGACCCCTACAATTTTTTGTGCTTCTGCTTAGCTTGGAGAACAGGCATAACCATTAGCATCGACGGATCTCCGTGGGTTTATTGACCAACTGATGGTGTTGTATAGACATTGTAGGGGTCTATAACTATCTAGAAGACTATATAACTCTTCCGCATCAAGAGGCCACTTGATTGTATGTCTTTGAGTAATCTTTCGTCGAATAAGTCTTGCAAATGCTTTGGTCAAATCCATCTCTCGTAGACC
>NC_090755.1:48223398-48225898 GCF_036898095.1 Palaemon carinicauda | reverse complement strand
GATATTGTTTGCAATTTGGTTTTCGAAAAGGCCTTGGAGCATGTGATGCCCTTCTTACAATCTCCAGTGCTGTACAGAAATCCTTTGATTGTGGTCAGGAAGTTCGTATGATTGGCCTTAATTTTAGTGCTGCCTTTGACCGTGTTAATTATAAGGCCCTTGTTTTCAAACTCAAACAGTTGGGAGTGGGTGGGTCGTTTCTTAGCATTATTATTGATTTTTTAAAGTAATAGATGTCAAAGGGTTGTTGTTGATGGCACCATAGTGAGTATAGGAATGTGATATCCGGTGTTCCACAGGGTAGTGTTCTTGGCTCATTACTTTTCATACTATATATACATAACATGTGGTTTGGCCTAGAAAACAAGCTTGTTGCATATGCAGACGATGCTACTCTCTATGCAGCAATTCCATCCCCTGAATGTAGATCTGGAGTTGGTGAATCCCTTAATAGAGATTTAGCTAAAATTAGTGCATGGCGCAAATTATGGGGTATGAAGTTGAATCCTAACAAAACTCAAAGTATGATTGTAAGTAGGTCAAGGACGGTGGCTCCTCAATATCCGGATCTCAGTATTGATAATGTTTCTTTAAATTTGTATGACTCTTTTAAAATTTTAGGTGTGATTCTCGACAGCAAATTTACTTTCGAGAAACACATTAGGTGTGTCTTCTTCAATTGCACAAAAAAAAAAAAAAAAAAATTACTTATTGAGAAAGTCTTTTAAGATTTTCGGTGATCAATCTATTCTGAAGAAGTGTTTTAATTCTTACATTCTACCTTGTTTTGAGTATTGTTCTCCTGTCTGGTCTTCGGCTGCTGATTCTCATCTTAATTTGTTGGACAGAAACTTAGGGTCTGTTAAATTTCTTAGTTCTGATCTAGATATCAATCTTTGGCGCCGTCGTTCAATTAGTTCATTATGCATGCTGCATAATATTTTTCATAACTCTGACCATCCTTTACATTTAGATCTCCCTGGACAATTCTATCCTGTTCGTAATACTACGCAGGCAGTTAATTTTAAAAGCCAGGCCTTCTCCATCATGAGGCTCAATACTACACAGTATTCTAGAAGTTTTATTCCAGCTGTTACCAAGTTGTGAAATGATCCTCCTAATCGGGTAGTTGAATCAGTAGAACTTCAAAAGTTCAAAGTTGGAGCAAATGTTTTTATGTTTACCAGGCTGACATGAGTCTTTTTATAGTTATATATGACATGTCTGTTTTCTTACGTTGTTAAAAGTTTATATATGACATATCTATTTTGACGTTACTGTTTTTAGAAAGATTTATTGTTAATTTGTTCTCATCATTTATTTATTTCCTTATTTCCTTTCCTCACTGGGCTATTTTACCCTATTGGTGATCTTGGGGTTGTAGCATCTTGCTTTTCGAACTAGGGTTGTAGCTTGGCTTGTAATAATAATAATAATAATAATAATAATAATAATAATAATAATAATAATCTGGAATCTACACAATCATGTCTCATTGGTTTCTGGAATCTACACAATCAGGTCCCATTGATATCTGGAATCTACACAATCATGTCACATTGGTTTCTGGAATCTACACAAACAGGCTTTATTGGTATCTGGAATCTACACAATCATGCCTTATTGGTTTCTGGAATCCACACAAATATTCATCATTGATATCTGTATTATCATAAGGAATCTACACATTCATGCCTTATTAGTTTTTTAAATCTAAACAATCATACCTCATTGATTTCTGGAATCTACACAATTATGGCTTATTTGTTTCTGGAATCTACACAATCTGCTACAGTATATCATAATTCGTAACAGTGTTATGGGATCATGTAAGTGAAATTAATGTTAAATTCATTATTTCAGAACCCCTAAAAGATGTTTTTACTGTTAAATTTCCAAAAATGTTAAGGTTCGACATTTTCCTGTACGCCAATTGCTAGAATCTTCCTTGGATAACTGTGACCTTATTAGCAAACTAAACGGAATTGCAGATGGCGTTTTCGAAGAACCGAGTAAAGTGTGTTTTTAAAACTTTTAGATAGCTATTGAGACATGTAAACACCAATAGTTTAAATGCATACAAATATCGGATATATATATATATATATATATATATATATATATATATATATATATATATATATATATATATATATATATATATATATATATATATATATATATAAATATATATATATATATATATATATATATATATAATATATATATATATATATATATATATATATATATATATATATATATAAAGATATATATATATATATATATATATAATATATATATATATATATATATATATATATATATATATATATATATATACTGTACAATCATTCAAATATTTTCCGAGTAAGAGGAGATAAATCATAGATTCTTTGTTTCCTTCTGAGTTCAGGCGTTTTCCCTATGGTGACATTTCTAATCCCAAACTTTTCATATTCTTTTGCTTGAGAATGATAGATTTCAGACTCTGATTTTT
>NC_090755.1:48208398-48218398 GCF_036898095.1 Palaemon carinicauda | reverse complement strand
ATACCAGAATAAGTCGTCCTCTCCCATTTGTAATTTTTTTTTTTTTTTTTTTTAATTAAGGTAGACAAGAAGTGCATCCTGACAATTTCAAGCATACTTGGCCAAATAATTTGGGGAGGTATTACCGGTTTTTCCTCTCCGTTTTTTACTTAATCGGTATCCATTTACAACTGACTGGAATCGGTAAACCGCCAAAGAGAAAGTTGAACCACTGGTCTCGGAAGTGGTATCTTTGCGTTATCACGGAGCCACGCTGCTCTCAGCAATAGATGATTATTAATGGAAAAGGCATTGTGAGAAGTTCACCGATTGGTGATAGACAAGAGGATTCTCAAAGGTTACTTTACTTACTTTACTTTGAAGGCTGCTTTTCAGATCCCATATAGCAGGGGAACCCCACTCTCTACAGGACCTCTACTCTCATTTTATTTTGTTCGTTCAGGGTATTCAACATTTCATATCACGTATTGCTCATTTACTGTTAAATCGTCACTGTCAAACGCCTCACGGAATAAGAGTCTTCAGTTTCCTCTTGAAAACCTTAATGGCTTCGATCATTCGGATGTCTCGTAGGAGCTTTTTTGCATGGTTTTAATGGCAGGATCCTTTATCGGGCGAATTTCCTTTGATTTGGTACAGAAACAAACCAGTACCTAGGATATGTATGTAACGCTTCTAAAATTATACCGGAATTTTTACAATCTGATAAGGCTATTTGATTCTTGTGGTCACCGTAGAACATTGAATGAATTATAAATCCGTTAGTATTGACCAGAGAGATAGGTTAAACAAATCAACAAAGTTTTAGGCTAGAAGTTTGGCTAAATAAATTACACTAAATCTGTCGGGAACAATAAAAATCCCGTTTAAAAGTTCTTCCAAGCGATTGAAAAATTTGACAGTGATCTTGCTTTGTGAATCATCCTAATGTGCTAAAACCACTAAATATATTGAACGGAAAGAATGTTTTTTTATAATCGTCATAGAATTAATAAATAATTCATAATATAAATGAATAATTCATTGGCAGATGATCACAGTTATCAAACCTTACAATCATGAAATAGAGACGAGGACAATAGGATTTAGAGAGGAGCAGACCACAGGGATTTGGAATATTGGCATTAATTGAACAACGATGGAGGAAGGAAGATATAAAGTGTGAGTTTTTTTTTTTTTTTTTTTTTTTTTTTTTTTTTTTTTTTTTTTTTTTTTTTTTTTTTTTTTTTTTTTAGGGAAAAAAAGCAGTAGAGCCATCGGGAAAAAAAAACTAGAAAGGTAAGATTTGATAGGACTATGAGAAGAAAGTAACTTGCAAATCACTATAGTGTGATTACACATGAGGTTCATTTCCCGTTTTAAACAGTTTAAAGTGTGAATATGGCAGTGAATGTTCTGCTTGTTATTTTCGCTGGGCACATCATCTTTAAAGGAAAGATAGCTTATTATTATTATTATTATTATTATTTATTATTATTATTATTATTATTATTATTATTATTATTATTACCTCCGCCAAGGTGGTTATAAAAGCAAGTCGATTCATTTATTCATTTGTCTGTGCAGTCTGTCTATCTGTCTATGGACAGGTTTACGTTAAAAGACTACTCGACGGATGTTGACCAAAATTTTCACCACAGATAGATCTAAGGTCGTGGACGACTCCATTAAATTTTGGAGATGATCCGGATCCGGATCCGAATTCTAGATCCGGATCTACATTTTTTTTGCCATTTTAAAGATAACGTTAATACAAAATGACGGATTTTGACGAAATTTTCATTACATATATATCTTAGATCATGGAAGACTATATTTACTTTTATAGATTATCCGATTTAGGATCCAGATTTACATTTTTTATGTCTGTTTCGTCTGTCTGTGGACAGGGTTACGTCAAAACTACTCGACGGATTTTGATGAAATTTTCACCAGAGGTAGATCTTAGGTCATGGAAGACCTCGTGAAATTTTAGAGATACATCTGGATTTGCAGTTTTCACCATTTCGAAGATAACTTCAAAACAAATTGACGGATGTTGACGAAATTTCCACTACAGATAAATCTTGGGCCCATGGATGGTTCCATTAACCTTTGGAGGAGGTCAGAAGTCTCTGATTGCTCTTGTTATCATTATCATTGCTATCTAAAAAGAGCTTATTGCAAAAATGATGATGATGATGATGATGATTATTATTATTATTTTTATTATTATTATTATTATTATTATTATATTATTATTATTATTATTATTATTATTAATTTTCCCCTTCTTTTCTTCTTCTTCTTCTTCTTCTTCTTCTTCTTCTTCTTCTTCTTCTTATTATTATTATCATCGGTAAGTATACACCATTTTTCAGGTAAGTAGAAACGAATTATTTTAATCTTTAGAATAGTTTGTTGTGGTTGTTAATGCAATTATCATCATATATTTTCATATAAAAAGTAAATGTGCTCGGCTTCCCTCCCCTCCCCACAATGGCTGCTAAGACTGCCTCTTTAGTCTGTTGTGCCTCACTCAACCCAACTGCACCTCCTCCCCTCCCCCACTTATCCACTTTGACTTCCACCTTCGAACAACTTAGGTCAACTTTAGGCCAACTCGAGTCATCTGCGTTGTTTCCTGTTCTCAAATACTCCGGAAATCCCACTGAAAAGATACTGGCCCGACTTCGAAACTCTGCGCCGCAAAGGTTATATACCTCCTTGACATAGAATGGAAGTTTTTGGTTTGGTTTACTTTTACTTACACCCATTAGTGAATATTAGACGACTAAGTGGCTTCTTCCAGTTAATTAGAGACTAATTATTATGAGGAACCATCATTGAGATTATACTTCCTTTCGTAATTTGCAATTAGATGTGGGGAGAAGAACTCACGATGATTATATGTTTTTCAAAATCATCCTATTCTAAAAAGTCAAATAAAGATAAATAAAAAAAAAATATATAATAATTTACTTTTATTATGAATAATATTGTGCATATAACCTTAAAAGTTAATTTCCAAGTTTATTTTTTTTTTCAGGCAAGTGGAATTTCAAACTTAGATTAGCGAATAGGCCTACAATATAGAATGAAAAATTATTTACGTCGATTCTAACAATGCAAGAATTATGTTTTTTTTTTTTTTACATTTTCATCTGGTTGTGTAAATGAAAAGGAAATTTCAGTATGTTTAATTCATTTGTCCAAAAAATGAATTTTAACACCGTTTGTTATAAATAAAAGGCCGTCTAGATAATTAGATATATATGCACACACACTGATTCAACCCATCCCATCCTATCCATTTCCTGGTATCCAACTCGCTATTTTAAAGGTTTAAAGATTTAAAGGTCACTCATGAATGGCAGAGGCAACGGACACTGAAATAGCCCTAAAAGCAGTACAATGCCCTAGAGATTGACCATATATACATATGATCAGCGCCCAAGCCCCCTCTCCATTCAAGCTAGGACCAAGGAGGGCCAGGCAATGGCTACTGATGACTCAGCAGGTAGACCTATATGCTCCCCAAAACCCAACATCCGTAGCTCACAAGGATGGTAAGGTTGCAGCGACCAAAGACGCTATCGAGTTTGACCGGTACTCGAACACCAGTCTAGCGTTCACTAGTCAGGGACATTACCATATCGGCCACCACAAACTGGTTCGGCAATTTGTGAGAAATGATGATTTCCGAGTATACCTCTCAAGGTATCCCCGTCTCACCAGGGTATGGCTATTCCCTCCCCCATAAGCGCTGAGCGTGGCAGGAAAGAAATGTATATATATATATATATATATGTGTGTGTGTGTGTGTGTGTATATATATGCGTATATATATATATGTGTGCATATATATATATATATATATATATAGATAGATAGATAGATAGATATAATATACATATATATATATGTATGTATACATACATATAAGTATATATATATATATATATATACATATACATATTCAGTCAGACACTTTGTTATTATATAGGGGCGATTATGAAAATTTGGGAACTATTTTCAACAATTATACATGTGTGGTGTTTGTTTAATTTTAGAATTTTATAAAATACATCTAATGCTGTTTCTCATCAGGTAACCTAATATTTCCATTCAGAGGAGCTGACCTAAGTTGTTTAAGAATAAATGATTATGATTTGTATCAGTTTTTTAATAATTTTGGTTAATGACTCACCTGTACCGTTAACTCTTATATTCATGCCTTCATCATGAGTCTCAGTACTACACAATATTCTAGAAGTTTCATTGCAGCTGTGACCAAGTTGTGGAACGCTCTTCCTAATCGGGAAGTTCATATGGCCTTAAATATTTTCATGTTGAACAGGCTGATATTTATCATGTTATTTCTTTTCCTCACTGGGCTATTTGTCCGTGTTGGAACACTTGGGTTTATAGGATCCTGCTTTTCCTACTAGATGTGTAACTTAGCTAATAATAATAATAATAATAATAATAATAATAATAATAATAATAATAATAATGAAGGCAAAGTTTGAAAACTTATCTCCATTGCACTGCAATTAAAATATGTCAAATAAAATATGTATATTACATGTTTCAGGTTCAGTGTTCATTAAATATATATTTTTTTTTTTTTTTTTTTTTTTTTTTAGTGGAAACTGAAAACAAATGCTGGTAAGATAAGGTAAATCCATTTTCAGTTATTAGATTTAATGTCGTAACCAGAAAGCGACTTACTTATTAGCGAGTACAAAAAAGATATAGTTACTTAATTTGGGGTAAATAGTTCTTATATGGAAAAGTAGTCTGCTGATATGTTTGATCGGATCAGTGCATTTCTTCATCCATTCGATCTTTTTTTTTATTATTATTATTCTTATATAAGGCAATAAACAACCACAAATCATCTTTTTTTAATGACACAAGAATGAATGACCTAACATGAAACTAAATTTACAGAGAATAAAATACTTCTTAGCATAAAAATTTCTAATCTTTTTCATTACGTTATGGTGTGCACGACCAAGTAAAAATATAATATTTTTACGGCAAATATTTTTTACACCAACATATAAAACTTACAGGGACATAAAAAGATAGTCTCCCAGCATAATGACGACTAACTATGATTGGTAATTAAACATGGCCATCACAAGATGAGATTAAAACACACACACACACACACACACACACACACATATATATATATATATATATATACATATATTTATATATATATATATGAATATATATATATATATATATATGTGTGTGTGGGTATATATATATATATATATATATGACTACAAATCAACCTTTGTTTATTTCAATATGATTAGTTATATTATTGAAAAAAATACATATTTCACAAACTCGATTTTGATACAACACAAAGTTCGGTGTTAAAAACGGAGGGAGCTTTTCAGTTCACCAGTAACTACCACGTTGTCCCTTATTTATCTCACACAGGTTTGCCGACATCTTTTATCATTTCGTCAATCTTTCGCTCTCATTTTTTACCGCTTGCTCATTTTCTTTTTTTATCCTTCTCGAGTGTATGGAATCGTGATTGTCGAAGTCTCTATCACAGTGATTTCTCTATCAACTTGAGAAAACATTAATCATCTCTCTCTCTCTCTTTCTCTCTCTCTCTCTCTCTCTCTCTCTCTCTCTCTCTCTCTCTTGAATTTTGCATTGCAACCTTTTAGAAAAGAGCATTCTCTTTCTCTTTACGTCTCGCTCTCTCCGTCTTTCTGTCTCTGCCTGTCTCTTCTGAAAGAGTAGGGATGGGGGGCAATCCCATCTGGGCTAAACCAACATTGATGAGAGTAGGCCTTAGTGCTGGTGCCATGATCCCGCTCCTTCTCGCCGATGATTACTCTCTTCTCATTGTCGCGCCGCCAAGAGAGGCTATTGTAGCGTGTGAGTGGAGTTGACAGCTGTATACCATTACTTGGTACCGCTTAGTACTGATTTAGTACCGTGGTCAGTGTACTACCATTTTCCGACTAAATACAGCCGACAATGGTAACCGGACCACCAAACGGTGTAGGACATTGTTGTGCCCCGCTCTTAGCCGGGATTATGCTGAGGCTAAGCCGGATTAGTTGCTCCTACAGCCGGTAAGATGGCAGATCCAGGGGAAGAGGAGTCTGTAGGAGGCTAATGGGTCCGTTGGTAGCGAGATGGAACGGCGGTGGCGGTGGTCGCATGATCTATAATAGCTGTACACACACCACACGCAATCTCTTGTACTTTGTATTTGATGTTTTTATTACTATAAAAATGTTTTAGTAAAAGTACTTTAAAAAGGAGGGCGAAGAGGTTATGTGAGAAAAAGGATATATTCAATCAAACCTTTGTTACTTGATGCCAAATCATTCACATTTGTTGACGTCTGGACTATTATACAGTGAGATAAAAAGATTAATAATTTAAAGTATATTAAAAGCTGTAATAACTGGCATCAGAAAATGAACTCGAATCCGATGAAATGCAATCCTCCAAAACATTACAATAAAATGAGGCAAATAAATTATTAATTTTAAGATTTCCCCTGGAAAACCATGAATATACGATTTATGGTTGCCTGCCTTTCTGTTTTTCTCTTATTAATAACCAAATTCTAAGAAACCTAAATTATCTCATAATTAATTATGCAATATTGAAGAAACACGCTTGATCCTCATTAAATCAGCATGATTCAAGGATGCATTTGTTCTGCTCTTTGCAGTGATGATTGGGACAGGAACTCCTGGTCACAATCAACCGAAATATGAAGATTATCCAGATTCTAACTCTGAAAATGAGCCTCATTCAGACTCTGATCGAAAATTGTTTTCAGAGGGGCTATTCTTACTTCATTAGGAACAGATCTGCGATACATATAGGAGTCTAATGCAAATTTGAAACACAAGCAAACATAATTGAGGCTTGGGTTACAAACATCCACATTGTGGTATCATTATCTTCTCCTACGCCTATTGACGCAAAGGGCCTCGGTTAGATTTCGCCAGTCGTCTCAATCTTGAGCTTTTAATTCTATACTTCTCCATACATCATCTCCTACTTTGCGCTTCATAGTCCTCAGCAATGTAGGCCTGGGTTTTTCAACTCTTCAAGTGCCTTGTGGGGCCCAGCTGAACGTTTGGTAAACTACTCTCTCTCGGGGAGTGCGAAGAGCATGCCCAAACTATCTCCATCTACCTCTCATCATGATCTCGTCCACATATGGCGCTCATGTAATCTCTCTTATAGTCTCATTTCTAAATCCTGTCCTGACATTTAACTCCTAATATCCTTCTGAGGGCTTTGTTCTCAAATCAAATAAATCTATTGGAGATTGTTCCATTGTCATACCATGACTCATGCCCATAGAGTAAAACCGATCACACTGAACTGATATAAAGCCTGATTTCTATGTAATTTCAGGCGATTTGATTTCCAAATTTTACTTAACTTAGCCATTGTCTTGTTTGGTTTTTTCTTCAATCTTCCACTAAACTCTAATTCTAAAGACCCTGTATTGGAGATCATAGTTCCTAAATACTTAAATGATTCTTCCTCTTTAATCCTTTCTCCTTCCAATGATAATATCTTCCATTGCATACTCCGTTCTCATCATCTTTGTCTTTCTTCTATTTATCTTCATAACTACCTCGTATGACATTTCATGCATTCTGGTAAGCAAGCATTGCAAATCCTGTGGTGCTCTGCAAATGACAGCATCATCAGCATACTCTAGGTCTGATAAATTCCTATCACCAATCCAGTCCTATCCTTCTTCACGAACTCTGACTGTTCTACGCATTACAAAATCCATGAGGAGGATAAACAACATAGGTGACAACATATTCCCTTGGAGTACTCCACTGTTAACTGGAAATTCATTTGATAAGATCACATTACCTTAACTTTATGGTATACATATACATATATATATATATATATATATATGTATATATATATATATATATATATACATATATATATATATATATATATATACATATATATATATATATATATATATTTGTGTGTGTGAGTAAAACACACAGCGATATGTTATGTTCATATAAAAACACACGAATAATGAAAATATAGATATACGTGCATGTATATGTGTCTGTGCTGATGCGCAAAAATGGTAAGGCTAAGGCAGAGAGAGAGAGAGAGAGAGAGAGAGAGAGAGAGAGAGAGAGAAAATATTAAAATTAACGATTTCTCGTCAGCTTAGCAAATTTTGATATTGATTTTGTATATGATTCATTTCACTTGTGCTTTGATTCGGTTCTACTTCGAAATGTGTAGAGAGAGAGAGAGAGAGAAAATATTAAAATTAACGATTTCTCGTCAGCTTAGCAAATTTTGATATTGAATTTGTATATGATTCATTTCACTTGTGCTTTGATTCGGTTCTACTTCGAAATGTGTAAACAATAATATAATGGTTCGTTATTTACAGAATTTTTCCCATCTCTCTCTCCTCTCTCTCTCTCTCTCTCTCTCTCTCTGAGGGGAATTATACAGATTCTCTCTCTCTCTCTCTCTCTCTCTCTCTCTCTCTCTCTCTCTATACAATGTTATAAACACAGCGGATATGTCCACTAACCTTTCAAAATGAGTCCCTTCCCATGTATATTTCAGTGTTCAAATGAATATGACCAAGTACATTTTATTCTAATGTTAAGATTTGAATGAAAAAAATAATGCAAAATATTTTTGAGTGGTACCTGTAATAAATTCTAGGCCTTTTTTTTTATTGAAGTATATATATTTAAAAGAAATTCTCCTTTACAATAAATAGCTTTCGTTTTTATGATAAAAGTTTTTTTTTATATATATAATTCATTTTGATCTAGTAGGGAGTCATAAGATCATTTGTTAAGATGAGTTCATGATTATCAACAAATTATATTATTAAGCATAAAAACATAGTCGAAACAGGTAATCCTATAGAAATTTACGATTAAGCGCAAGCTCTTGCGACAAGAAAAAAAAAATCATTCATATATATTTTCAAACGTTTATAAGAGAAAAGCTTTCCACAACTGACGCCAGAGGCCTTTGGCAAAGCAAGGGTCCAGCCGAAGGTTAACATTCTTTTGGGCGTCCACGGAGGCTGGCAGTAGTTTCTCGCAAGTGCAGATGAGCGCATCCAAATTATTTTGAGCCTCAGAACTGACGCCCATTTAAGCTTTCATATCAATTTTAGGGCGGGAACTATCCAACTGGAAGGGTGGATGATGGACTACGGTCTGGGAATGTCCGGAACGGCCTCCGGGAAGGTGGAGGAGGCAAAGAGAAAGAGCGCTCCGGAAAACCCTCCAGAGAAATTCGGTCGGCGGCGGTGGGAATGCATTCCAGCTGATGGATGCATCCGTCCACTGGCTCAGTGCTAAAACATTTTCTCTTTCACTTTCTTTTTATTTAGTTTTGAAGACCATAATGTCCACTACTGTTAATTCGATAAAACAAGTTGTCGGAAGATTCAATACAGACATTGGTCCCAACTATTGTTAAATTCAATAATACTGACTCTTAGATTCATTGTCCTGAGTCTCGTCATGTGTTCAACATAAGAAAATCCTATAATTTTCTTTGCTTAATGATCCGGTCGTGTACAACGTTGCAATTGTTGCAAAATTAGATTATGATCAATTACTGATATAAACGTGAGCTTGCCGTTAATGTGAAGAGAATTGTAGAATCAAATGGAAATGGACTCTGGGAGATTTCCTATCAAAAGGATTACTCGAACTTAATGCGGTAATTAGCCAACACTAAGTTTTCCGCTTTAATAGAAAGGAGGATTATTGTCGGCATCAGCAGCAGACATATAATCATAATGTTGATTACGTCGGCATATATTACACACAGCTCTGTTTGTTACCTCGATGGTTGATGTAACATTACATGTTACTATTCTATCAATTTGATAAGGAAGTATAGAAACGTATAATATATATATGGATATCCATAATTATATATATATATATATATATATACACTGTATATATATATA
>NC_090755.1:48183398-48200898 GCF_036898095.1 Palaemon carinicauda | reverse complement strand
TAAATTTTGATAGTTTTTAAATGAAATACCTAATTTAATGTTACTGTTCTTACTGGTTTTAAGATATTCTATTTGGCTGCACTTTACTTCTCTTGTAGTTTATTTATTTCCTTTTTTCCTTTCCTTACTCGACTATTCTTTCCTTTTGGCTTATAGCATCCTGCGTTTCAAATTAGGGTTGTAGCTTTGCTTTTAATAATAATAATAATAATAATAATAATAATAATAATAATAATAATAATAATAATAATAATAATAATAATAATAATAATAAGGGGAGACAGCAAGTGTTTCTCCAGGACATGATCCCGAGATTTAAAGAAGGATAAGCATGGGATGGAGAGGTTTTGGTAAACAAAATGAGATTATGAAACGAAAAATAATGCAATTTTCTCTTAAAAGAAAATAATTTAATCAGATGGTCTTACCAATACCAGCTTATGCATCTGAAACTTGGGGCATTACTAAAGCTTTAGAATATGAGGTACAGTAGTTAAAATTCAAACAACGATGGAACGAACAATGATGGGAATAACATTTTATATATATGTATATATATAAATATATATATATATATATATATATATATATATTCATATATATATATATATATATATATATACATATATACATATATATATATGTACATATATATATATATATATATATATATGTGTGTGTGTGTGTGTGTGTGTTTGTTTGTGTTTGTATGTGTGTCTGCGTGTGTGTGTTTTGATGTGTATATACACGCACGTCAGTGAGTATATACACTTCAGTATCTATACATTGCAAATGTTCTCTCTGTATAAGGTATTTTCTACTTTTTAATTTCATTACCTTAACTTCGCCTACTTAAAACATTCTACAACTGTACTATCACCTGCAAAATGCTTAAATATGTTTATAAAATCTCGTTTATGACGTTTTACGTATCATATATTCAAAGAAAAGAACCATTCCAATCTTTTAAAATATGGACCTATTTTCTTTACGGTGGATCCTATCCTTGTGAACCTTATTCACCCCCATAGAATTTTGGTTTAACCTCAAATATCATTACTTGATAGAGAGTTCTTTATAATAGTATTTGCAAAATTACTTCAGTAATTTCTTTTTGAAACCACCAACAATCACACGTGTTACTTGGAAAAATAGTTTGTTTACAGTTTTGTAAATGCTTTACAACCCAAATAAGTAAGGAAGAGATGGTCTTGGGACTGACATTTGAAATGAAAGGTAAAAAGATCTATATCTTTCAAGCGGAAGTAAATTGTACAAGGTTTAAATGTAAGTAACGATAGATGGTATCAAATGGATAATGAGTCATTGATGATGTTTCTTAAGCTTTTTCTATATAAGAGGAATATCTAAAAATACCTTTTGTTATATTTCTAGTTTGAAACAAATTAGCATGGGGAAATGCCAGAATAGGAATTTAGAGCACAGCGATTGGAATATACGATTGAGTTTTCTGTGACAACTATATCTTTTTTTTTTTTTTTTTTTTTTCCCTTTATATGATTAATAGAAAATGTGTTGTGATATGGACATGAATATCACTGACCAAAACAAGGAGGAAGATGGGGTAACATGAGCATATTTATCTTCCTCTTATTTCGGATGATAATGCAAGAAACAAAGGATATTCATGATCTTACAATAGTTGCTAATGTTTAGCTAACACTTCCCCCACAAAAAAAGTCAACATATCATGTTCCTTATTTGTCCTTTATAAAACGTTTGGGTAGAAACATGCAAATAGCTGACTTCATTGTTGCACTGTCAGTTCGGAGAAGCACTACTTCCGGGCCCTTGGAAAGCTGATTTTATGGAACAGGATTTAAAGAGCTAAATGTGGTCATGATGTATTTAACTTATCATATCGATGTGCTTTGCAGGACGGTATGTACTTTATGAATAACGACGAGTCATCTTTTTCAGAATTATTGGAACCTCACTATTTTCATCGCAAATATGGCCTTTAAAGTTTATTCATAATTTCATCCGTTCTAAATATATATTTCTAGTAAGAGTAAAGAGATTAATATGAACTCTCATCAACATTCCCCATGCATTGATAGCATATTGAAATGATAACCATTAATTAAGTCTCCAATATTTTATTTTCATAGCCCTGTTAGTGGAACTCCAAATTCATATTACAACTTACGTGCAAAACACAAATGCATAAATAGCAACAACAAACGAAGGAATAGACATCGAACACAGTTATGTGCACAGATGTACGCACATAAAAAAGATTAAAAACACATGCAGGCACATACGTACACACTCGACCACATTTTATTTAATTGGCGATACCCTTCAGCTGACTATCACCGTTTATACGCTGGGAAGAGCGGAAGATGAAGAAACATTGTTATTCTCTTTTCAGAAATGACTCGTTTCAGCCCATGTCCTTCTCCTTTTCCTCCTATTCCCTCCTTCATCCGGCAATTCCTTTCGCCCCATTATTCAGTTTATATTGGCCACTCCATTATTCGTTACTGGTGCAGAGGGAAGCCAAAGAGAAAAGGAGATAAAGAAAGCACATGAAAGGCCACATATGTATCTGGTGGTATGCGAGAGGCTTAGGAAATCTCCTCTTTTGTTCGATCACAATAGCGCGGGTAAACTCGGCCTATCATGGACAGCAGTTGCCGGGTAGTGTAATAATCATCCTTTGGAATAAGGGGGATATTGAGTGAGTTTTCAGATTACCTTTTGTTCGCTTCTTGCTACATTTCAGTTTAATTTGTGTCGATATCTGGACGGACCTTTGGGGTATCACCTTTGTTAAATGGTATATGTTTCCTTTGTTGTAGCTTCAATGTGGTACCAAGGCTCACCATTTTGACCATGGATTTTACTATGCGAATATTACGAGCTAAGGATGCGGTTGGAATTAATTTTCACGTTCAAGATGTGATTGCGATTAATTTTCACGTTGAAGATATTCTTGAAATCAATTTTCATGTTGAAGACGTTGTTAGAAATAATTTTCAAGTTGAAGATGTAGGAATTAATTTTACTGTTCAAAATATGGTTGGAATTAATTTTGACATTGATGATGTGTTTGGAATTAATTTTTACATTAGAGACATCATTGGAATTTATTTTGACGTTGAAAATGTCGTTGGAATTGATTTTGACATTGAAGATGTGGATGGAATTAATTTTGATACTGAAGATGTAGTTTGAATTAATTTTGACATTGATGATGTGGTTGAAATTAATTTTGACATTGAAGATATTGTTGGAATTACTTTTGACATTGATGATGTGGTTAGAACTAATTTTGACATTGATGATGTGGTTGGAATTAATTTTTACGTTGAAAATGTCGTTGGAATTAATTTTGATATTGAATATGTGGCTGGAATTAATTTTGGTATTGAAGATGTGGTTGGAATTAATTTTGACATTGTTGATGTTGTTAAAATTAATTTTGACATTGAAGACATCGTTGGAATTTATTTTGACATTGAAAATGTCCTTGGAATTAATTTTGACATTGAAGACGTGGTTGGAATTAATTTTGACATTGAAGATGTGGTTGGAATTAATTTTGACATTAAAGATGTGGTTGGAATTAATTTTGACATTGAAGATGTCGTTGGAATTAATTTTAATATTGATGATGTGTTTGGAAATAATTTTGACATTGAAGATGTTGTTGGAATTAATTTTGACAATGATGGTGTGGTTGGAATTAATTTTGACATTGATGATGTGGTTGGAATTAAATTTTACATTGAAGATATCGTTGGAATTTATTTTGACGTTGAAAATGTCGTTAGAATTAATTTTTTTCGACATTAAAAATGTGGTTGGAATTAATTTTGATATTGAAGATGTCGTTGGAATTAATTTTGATATTAAAGATGTGGTTGGAATTAATTTTGACTTTGAAGATGTTGTTGGAATTAATTTTAACATTGATGATGTGGCTGGAATTAGTTTGAACATTGAAGATATCGTTGGAATTTATTTTGACGTTGAAAATGTCTATGGAATTAATTTTTTTGACATTACAGATGTGGTTGGAATTAATTTTGACATTGAAGATCTCGTTGGAATTAATTTTGATATTGAAGATGTGGTTGGAATTAATTTTGACATTGATGATGTGGTTGGAATTAGTTTGGACTTTGAAGATATCGTTGAAATTAATTTTGACGTTGAAAATGTCGTTGGAATTAATTTTGATATTGAATATATAGCTGGAATTAATTTTGGTATTGAATGCATGGCTGGAATTAATTTTAAAATTGAAGATATTCTTGGAATTAATTTTCACATTATTTTGGGATTAATTTTTATGCTGAAGGTGTTCCTGGAATTAATTTGGCTGTTGAAAATGTTGGACTTAATTTTCACCTTCAAAATCTAGTTGGAATTAATTTTGACGTTGATGTGTGTGGCATTACTCTTACCATTGAAGATTTCGTTGGAATTAATTTTTGATATTGAATATATGGTGATAATTAATTTTGACGTTGAAAATGTCGTTGCGACTAATTTTGACATTGATGATGTCATTGGAATTAGTTTTGACATTTAAGATGGGGTTAGAATTGATTATGATTTTGAAGATGTTGTGGGAAATAATTTTGACGTTTAATATGTCGTCGCAATCAATTTTGACATTGATGATGTGTTTGGAAATAATTTTGACATTGAAGATGTGGCTGGAATTAATTTTGATATTAAAGATGTGGTGGGAATCAATTTCGACGTTGAAAATGTCGTATCAATGAATTTTGACATCGATGATGTGGTTGGAATTAATTTTGATATTGAAGATGTGGTTGGAATTCATTTCGACGTTGAAGATATGGCTGGAATGGAGTTTCACATTGAAGATGTGGTTGGAGTTAATTTTGATGTTGAAGATGTGCTTGCAATTAATCTATCCGTTGAGGGTGTTGTAGACATTTATTTTCACGTTGAAGATGTTGTTACAATTAGTCTTCACGTTAAAGACGACACAATTAAATTTTGACGTTGAAAACGTTGTTAGAATTAATTTTCACGTTAAAAATGTGGTTGGGATTAATTTTCACGTTAAACATGTGAATGGAATTAATTTTCATGTTGAAAATGTGGTTGGAATTCATTTTCACGTAAAAAAAATGGGGTTAGAGTTAATTTTCCTGTTGAAGATGTGGTTGAAATTAATTTTGACGCTGTAAATGTTGTTGGAATTAATTTTCCCGTTGAAGATATTGTTAAAAATAATTTTCATGTTAAAAAAAACATGTTATAGGCATTAATTATCAGTTTGAAATTGTGGTTGGAATTAATGTGGACGTTGAAAATAATCTTGGAATTAATTCTCACGTTCAAGATGTTTTTAGAGTTAATTTTCATATTAAAGATGTTATTGGAGTTAATCTTTTGTTTGAAAATGAGGTTGGAATTAATATTGACGTTGGAAATTATGTTAGAATTAATTTTCACGTTCATGATGATGTTAGAATTCCATTTCATACTTATGATTTTATTGGAGTTAATTTTCAGTTTGAAAATGAAGTTGGAATAAATTTTGACGTTGAAAATGATGTTGGAATTAACTTTCACGTTGAAGATGTTATAATTAATTTTTCTGTTAAGGATGACATTGGCATTAATTATAAGTTTGAAAATGTAGTTGGAATTAATCTTCACGTTGTTGGAATTAATTTTCCGGTTGAAGATGATGTGTGAATACATTTTTACGTTGAAGATGCTGTTACAATTGGCTTCTTCATTTACAGTACATAGGATTTGAAATGACTTTGAAAAATTCCAATGGCCTCTATCATTTTTTTTTTTTTCAATGGAAATTATTTAGTGAACGCTATTGGAAGCTCACCGAGATTTCTTAGTAATTTATGCTTTAAATACATAAAACGTTTGATTGTAGCCTAGTTCTTGCTTTAGCTTTACGCAATTACTAATAGATAGGACGTGGGTGTTTCTTATAATGAAATAACAACTTTATCTAAATGTCTAAATAGCATATAAAAATCCGACACTTCTGTAAATATGTATCTCTGGCAAATTAGTCAATCCCCATATGTGTATCATGATGTCAATGAACACGTCCAGAAATGAATTAAACCTAATAACACATCACAGTAACTGCTTTCGTCGAACAGCAAAATATGATTTACCCTGAAGGTTTCTCTATTAGCAAAAGCCATTAAGATCGAATTGAAATATAACACGTTCATATGCAAAACATAGAGCGAATGACTATATTCCTCCCTCCCTCTCTCTCTCTCTCTCTCTCTCTCTCTCTCTCTCTCTCTCTCTCTCTCTCTCTCTCTCTCTCTCCCCCACATACACAAACACACACACTCGCACTAAGACGCGACAGAAGGACTGCAACATAGGCTGACGTTAAGGTGATTTATTGGACCATATTTTACAAATATGCTTGACTATTTAAAAGGATTTTCCATCATACCGAAAAGATCCTCATTTTTACAGGAGTATAATTGCAAGTCTGGCGTAAAGAAAATTAACCTATTGGAATATTCTTAAAACAAGAAATAGCTACTGAATTTTCTCACAAAAGGAATAACATCTATTGATTTTTCAACTTATAAAAAAGCTTTTGATTGATTGTTATGAAGAAAACAGAAAAAAAAAAACTAGGATTGATTCTTGAAAAGAAAAAAAAAAACGTATGGGATTCTCAAAAGGAATAAAACTTATAGGATTACTTCTTCAAAGAATATAAATTCACTTTATATATTCTTATGAGGATAAGATCATATTGGATTTATTCTTAAAATATAAAAACATATTAGATTTATTTCTAATATCTATAGGATTTATCAAAAAAAGGAAAAAATCTATTGGAATTTTTCCTAACATAAATAAAAAGTGATTTTATTCTTATAAGAAAAAAATATAAACTTTGAATTTATTCTTAGTGAGGCGTCGTAGGTGTGGAGAGAGAATAATTTAATATTCTATTAAAGGAGTATCTATGGAAGGCTATAACAAAATTTTCTTTATTACAGGCATAGTGGTATACGGGAGTTGAGGTACAACCAGGTAAAAAAATACGTAGCAACAAAGCTTCCGCTGGTTACATATTGTCAACAAGAAGCCACTCGCGTTTGAAGAGAAACCGACTAATAGCGAAATGATAACAAACATCAACACTATACGTAAGACAGGCGAACAGCCTGGCAGGTAAAACCTAGGAGAGAGAGAGAGAGAGAGAGAGAGAGAGAGAGAGAGAGAGAGAGAGAGAGAGAGAGAGAGAGAGAGAGAGAGAGAGAGAGTAATCTGTAATGTTATTTCGATTGAATTGGTATTCCATAGGATTTCTTAAGAATGGTGTAGGTAAACTGAACATATATGAATAGGTATTGCATACAATGGTAGGTGTGTATCATTTATGCTAGCTCTAGTAACCTTTTTAAAAACAGTTACTTTCAAAGCTAGTTTTTCATGAATATGAGTTACCATTCACTGTTTCAAGAGTGGTCTTGTATACTCCTATGTTTGAAGGCCACAAGTTGACTTGGATAAAGAGAAAAAATGATATGTGAAATCATAGTGAGTACGATCTTAATGTAATTGACCAAATAAATATTATATGAGATGCAGGAATAAAACAACTGATTACGTATATTCAAATAATTATCTCAGGCAAAGATGACATGTTCATGCGTATTCTTGGTGTTCCTGTCAAATGCCTTATTGACTCGAGGAGTTTTTTAAGAACGAAGGATTAAAAATGAAGTCGGTATAATTTGGGTAATCTCAGGCAAACATTAATTTTCTGCCAATGACATGTGTTGTTTGTGGATCAGAGCTTCTAGAGTTATAATAAAGCAATGACTATAGTTTTCCATAAGTGCAAAAAAAAAAAGAAAAAAAAATCTGCAAATAAGAAAATAAGACGGCCATTGTTACTCCCCAATCTTTAATTTTGAGCAAAGTCATGAGAAAGTGGCAACAAACGGGGTGTGAATAAATCAATATCTAGTTATTGATTAATTTCATAAAACCATATGTTGCAAGAACTATGGCAAGGTCGGAGCACCTATTAGTTTTCATGCTACGGAGTATAAATATGTTGAAATAGCCAAAGCTTAATTTTGAATATGGAATTAAAAGAAATCCAAGTGAGTTGTCACAGCTCATTCTATCATACAAAACTAGCCAATACTGAGAGCAGTGTTATTCATACCATGAAAAAAGTGCCAAATCTTGTTTCAAGAGCAAATATTAACTACTGTCGGCGCAGGAATTTATTCAGTTGATCGTTATGTGAAACAGAATATTTTTTAGCTGTGTTCTCGCCCTCCTGGCTATTTACTTTGTCCCAAGTCGAATTTGCCAGTTGAACCAACTATTTATTTTTTTTATTGTAGAAGATATCAGAAAAATCCTGCAAATGATGATACAAGCATCAAATATGGCTTCCTTGTTCTTCAGGTCATACTAATTAAATCTGGTCGATTGGCCAATGGGAAATCCAAAATGATGGCCATTTTGCAAGATGGCCAATAAATCAGGTACCCGAAGTAAACGTTTTGCTTAGAAGTATTTGTAGTTTTCTGAGTTGCATGATCTAGATGTATTCCTATGTTTTCAAGCCTACTGAGTTAGATTTTAATGTTTATAAAGCAAAATGACATATGCATTTCAAGAATATATAGTTTATAAAGCAAAGTGATATACATTTTTCAAGATTTTACTGTTTTTTTAAGGATGGCAACCAGATATTCCGTTTCTTTTTATTTTTGTAAGCAGCATTTCTTACAGGAACACTGTCAGTTCCCAATGGCTCGCTGTAATAAGGGGTAGTGTTATACAACATATCTCCCATGTCCTTACTTTCTGTATTCACCTACATTCAGTAGGACTGCTGATGTTTATATTGGAAATGGTTGCCTAGCCCCAGATGATCCTAGCCTGACAGGCCGCATGCTTTGCGTGTTTTCTGTGGGCTGCCTGTGTAGATGGAATTAAGATGTATGGCCTCTACTTCCTTCATACACACTAGCAGCTGTTGTACAACGGATCTCTCTATCTTCTGCAGGTTAAGATAAAAAAAAATCAATGGTGGACGCTTGTTGAGATTAGTGAATGTCTCAGGAACATTATCAAATACGTTCCAATTCTGGTATGCAGATTTCTTCCCTTTTCCACAGAAGAAAGACACGACGTCACATCCTGTGCACGTAAGAAAGTATGGAATCCTTCTAACTTGCTCAAGCCCTATTAGCATAGTAGTGAAATTTCTTTGAAGTACATGTTGGTAAGGCATTGCAGATTCAACTCTAGCTGAAATGGTAGCAACACAACTTCACAGAGTAAAGGCCACTAAAAATAATTCATGAAAGGACTAGAAGATGAAGGTCACTGTCTTCTCTATCATTCAATCAAGAAAAACCCAATTTCTTCTTCACACAAGAAAAGGCTGAGATATCTTGTAAGGAGAAAATCCACAATGATGGCTGTCAGTTATTTCCACGACAGTTCCTCTCCTGCCAGAACAGGGAGCGTGACTTGCAAGAATTCTTCAAGCACAAGAATCAGACACACTCTGAATCTCTCAGTGACAGTGGGAAGCTTCATACATGTCAGAAATCACAGTTTATTAAAATCATTGAAGCACAAGTGAACATCCCAGACAAAGAGCCAAAAACAGATACAATCATCATTGATAGATCTGAACTTATCAGTGTCTTATACCCATATACTTCAACGATATTTTATGACAATGCTAAAGAAGTCATCATACTAAACGTGGAACACTATGGCACCAGGTACAAGAGGGTGGACAGTCTTTGATATAAATAAGAATGTAAGTCTAGAATACGAGGAGAGGTCGAAAAGGGGACAATGAAGCAGAAGAAGAGTGACAAAAACAAGAAACATACCAGGTAATTATCGAAGGTTTCTTCGTGATACAATAAACAGGACTGAGCTGTTTCACTTTCATGCAAAGATGCATAAAATAAAAACGACAAGCACAGCCATCGTCATAAAAGGAGAAGATACCATTACCAATACAATGAAGTCTCTGGATATAGTGTCCCCATGTTGTCATTAGGAAGCTGACACGAATATTTGTACACGCCAGGGATGCAACGATTGATAGAAGAAAATCTGTTATCATTAGGTGCAATGACACGGACGTGCTAATCATAGCAGCAATAACTGTGCTGCCATCCTTACAGTATATGTCTTGAGATAGTTTGTTTTTCCCTTTAGCCAAGGAACAGTCCATGAGGTAGTTTCTGCAATATCGATTGAGAAAGCTGGGGGGATCGCTTACTTCAATACATTCATTGGATGTGATGTGGTGTCTGCCTCTCGTCAAAAAGGTAAGAAAACTGCATTGCAGACTTCGGAACATATCAGATGATTTTTCTGTGTCATTCACTAATCTCAACAAGCATCCATCATCGATTAATGATCTTGACCTGCAGAGGATGGAGAGATTCGTTGTCACCATGTCCAACAGATCAAACCCAGCTGTTAGGGCGTATGGAGCAAGACTAGTTTTTTTGACCAACAGCAAGAGGCCATACAACCCAAGTCCACACACATGAAAATCTACTTCAGTAGGCTTGACACCATAGGAAACCATATCAAGATCATGCAACTTGGACAACTGCAAATGCTTCTAAGCAAAACATCAACTTCAGGTAACTTATTTACCGGCCATCTTGAAAAAATGGCTGCCATCTTGGATTTTCAATGGGTCAATCAGCCAGATTTGATTAGTATAACTTGAAGAACAATGAGGCCAAATCTGATACTTGTATATTCTTTACACGATTCCTCTCACAAATTGCTTTCATCTGCTCGACTATTTCTATAAGCTTCGTCTATGTAAGGATAGCGGTATTGAATATTAAATTTTTGATCGATTTATTCGTAAAAAACAGTATGATGAGATATATATGAAGTGATGTCTCATCTATCCAAAATTCAAAGCTGACTAGGTATACTTCCCGAAATATTATGGATCGCGAAGGGACTTTCGGTACTCGCCCAGAACCACAGCTGCTGGAAAGTGTGAGTTTTATTATGGATTTTTTTTTTTATTTACTTATCTCTTTATAGGTATAAGGGGAGCCCTCACCACTGCATTAGCAAAAGAGGTACGATTTCCCTAGCCAGGGTGGACTTTAATATATTTATTCATTCTTTCTAAGCTGATATACTTAACGCAGCCACTGTTGTCAATTAATGAATTAGTGTAGTTATCATTATCATCATTATAATTACTTGCTGAGCCACAACCCTAGTTTGAAAAGCGGGATGCTATAACTCCTTTTATTTTTTGAAATATCGGGTGCAGATTCTGTTAAGTCTTGCAAATTTAAAAGAAAAAATATTTACGTCAACTCGAATACTATTTTCATTAAGCATAATCTTCATTTATCAATTAAACTATCCTAATTCTCTATCTTAAGCTCAAATATCATATACAGCACTGCAAATCTGACTACTGCATTATCCAGATTCTGTCACACGTGAATGATAAATAGCTTAGAGATGAAACCCAAAGATGTGGAGAGACAGCAGAGTCATACATAAGTAGAAAGAAATATATTTCGTATCAACTATAAACTTTTTGATACTGAACTTGACAAAGAAAAGTATATTATTAATTTAAATATATCAGAAAGAATTGCTCTTAACAAAAATAAGTGTGGTACCCACAAACTTCTTATAGCAACTGCAAGATATTCTGGGCAGGAAAATCAGTCCCCTTGTAGACTATGTAACACCAATGAGGTTGGGGACGAATATTATTATTTTAGTTTGTCCTCTGATTAGAAAACTGAAATATATACCTAAAATTTTCTGTGTTCTATAACAACATAAGTCATCCCTTCCTACTACATAAAGTATGCACTGATTTCCCACGAGAATTTTTAGTTTTCTGATAAATTCGTCCATTCCTGTAACAGGTTTTGGGATTTTTACCTTATTTATGAAATTAGAAAAAAAATCTTCATACATGAAACTTTCAGAAAGTGTATCCTAATAACTCTAATAGCCGAATGGTTATACTCAAAGACACCCGACGAAATGGTCTTGCGAACAGAAATTATTATATGAATTATAAAAAAAAAATAAGATAACTTAATAAAATAATATGAAAAATTAAAATAAGAAAAATGGAAATCCCCATTCATAAAGGAAGATCAAATAGAAAATGACAAACATATATGAAACATAAAGTCATCCAATTACAACTATAAACAGTAACAGCACCTGATATAGATAGCGAGATATGTAGATAGACAGACAGAGAGCTCTCAGATGCTTTGTATTATCGTGGACAGCAAACAATACCCTCGAAATTTTCCTGCCAGATATGAATAGTTAACTTACCACGTCCTCTCAGAAAAAGTCTCCAACGTAGAAACAATACTTTACCCTTCTTTCTCCCTTCCATTCTTCCTCTAACTCGTGGAAGCTCTATTTCCGTATTATAGCATTCGTTAAAAGGTCACTCATGAATGGCAGAGGAATGGTAAAGTGATATTGCCCTAGCTAGCACGACCATGACACAGAGACTGGACATACATACATATGATCAGCGCCCGAGCACCTTCACTCAAACTAGGACCAGGGAGGACCAGGTAATGGCTGCTGATGACTCAGTAAATAGACCCATTGGACTCCCAAAACCCACATCCTTAGTTCACAAGGATGGTGAGATTGCAGACACCACAAGAAATTATCGAGCTTGAACGGAACTCGAACCCCAGGTTGGTAGAACGCCTGGCAAGGACGTTTCCAATAGGCCACCACATGTCTCCTAGCTAAAAGGTAGACTTCCCCTTATCTTAAGTTATTTGTGTAACCTCTGTTTTAAGGACAAAATACATACAGCATATTCGTTTCACCTCTTCTTTTTCTCTAGCCCTGCAGAGTAATTCAACAAGGTCAATTGCTTATGTGGCAAATCATGATTTCATCTTTTCCTACTATTGTGTATTTCCGCGTCAGTAATTCATATAATGTTCTACTAGTCATGTTTACTTGACCAATGTATTTTCACTAGAAAAAACATTTCTTAAGTTCATTATATTCAAATATTTTCGATATACTGTCCTCCAAAAGATTTCTTTTTTTTTGTAAAAAGCATTTTATTTCAATTGAAATTTTGGTCCAAACTGTCATTTTTTCCTTTCAAAATTTTTTGCATTTATTGGAATGCCTTTCGGAAAATATTTAGGAATCAAAACATCGGGGTCATTGCTGTGATTATAGCACTTAGGATAGTTTATAAAGTAATTTCATGTTTCCCTGTCCTGTACTGGTAAAAGGGTTATTACTCTTCATTACTTTGAGAAATTGGATTATTGTGGTCATTAAGGGCTTAAAATGAAGGGCTAACGCTAACGTATTCACTCAACTGTATATATTTCCAAGTAAATTTACTGTTCACTCGTTTGATTTATGTAAGTGTGTATGTGAAGATACATTTATATACATGTATGTATATATACACATATATACATACACACACACACACACACACACACATATATATATATATATATATATATATATATATATATATATATATATATATATATATATATATATATATATATATATATATATATATATATATACATAAATTAATATATCACGAATATAGTTCAGGCCTCTCACGCAATGTCGTAGATGCAAAAATCTAGTGTATTTTTTCATAATTTCTGTAATTTTTCATAAGTTTAAGGTTTTACAAACCCTTCCACCACTGTTATAAACCCGTTATACTCTTTAACACTTTTTAGGGTTACGGTGGCCCGTGTGGTAACGTCCCTGACTGGTGAACGCCAGACTGGGGTTCGAGTCCCGCTCAAACTCGTTAATTTCTTTTGTCGCTGCAACCTGCTCATCCTTGCGACGTAAGGATGGGGCGTTTGGGGGAGCCTATAGGTCTATCTGCTGAGTCATCAGCAACCATTGCCTGGCCTTCCTTGGTCCTAGCTTGGGTGGAGAGGAGGTTAGGGCACTGACCATATGTATATATGGTCAGTCTCTAGGGCATTGTCCTGCATGATAGGGCAATGTCACTGTATTTTTCTCTGCTATCCATGAGTAGCCTAACATTAACATATATATAAATGTAAAAAATAAAATCGGAACACTCACCAATGAAGATGATGATGATGATTAGTTGGGCAGTACTGAAGTGTATAGATGATTACGATGATGAGGTAAATGCACTGCACAGCAAAGACGAGCATTGCTGCACTTCTGAAAGCACTACTTCAGCAGGCACAAATCGTCAGGTGGATCTTTGTTATTGTTGTCGTCGTCGTCCAACGACATAACTTCTACTTCCGCTGACAGAGTAGTTCCCATATCATTTATTTTTCTTTTTTTACGGGGGGGGGGGGGCGTGCTAGGCTTGGGTGTTGTGAAGCATAGTGATTGGAAATTGGTGACGCTGCCTTTTCTTATGCAAAAAGATCTTCTTATATATTTCTACGGTTTCAGTTATTATACGAATCCCCACACGGGTCCCAATCTTTGGTCATTACCTGAAGTTCTTTTGTTATTTTTATTAGAGTTGAAAGGAATTCTAGTGTTATTTCAACTCCCCTTTTTCCAACAGATCACCATGCTCTCCTGTTTTTTCTAACTTGTGGATTTCAGCATCTGTTAAATCTACATCCATTAATGGGCCTGAGTGAGACTCAATAAGGTTATTTATGTTGTCGGTAGTCTGATTTATGAAACCATTTCTTTCAAGCTTACTGCCTTATTTGCCGCCTAATGTTTGATTTCGTCCACAGAGAATCCTTTGCAGTTGTGGACCACTTCTAGCTATAATTCTTTTTTTTTCAGCAATCAATGAGTGTTTCTTTCTTCATCTCCTTTATGGCTTTCTGGATTTATTGGAGACACGTTTCAATGGTGTACCTATGTCAGTACTCCTTCAGTGAGATGTTATCTTCTGCATACATAGACTTGACCAGATATCAAAGCAAGTTTTTCATATAAAGTGTCTTAAAATCGTGAATGATGCTTTGATCCATTGCAGCAAGAATTCTACAGGTAGATAGTGTGGCATCTATAGCAATATGCATTAAAAGAGACCTTTTAGAATCAAGGCTTTTTGGCAAGATAAAGCTTGACTTTGGGAATGAAGCACTGGTGAAACAAATCCAATGTCCATGCGTTTTGGCTGTATATCCAATACACTGGTAGCAGGGTCTTATTTTTGTTTTTCATGCCCTAGAGTTTTTTGACTTATAAATAAGTGCAGGTTTTATCAAAAAGCCCACAGCATTTTTACACATTATAAGTATGAGGCTATCTTTGAAGGCCTTGAATCTAGAGGCTCTGGCCTCCTCCTTCATAATGAAAGTCTGTGATGACATATGTTTCCAAAGGATATCAGTGCCATCAGTGTTGAAAATTTCTTCGTACAAGTCCTTGAACGACTAGAACGGCTCCTTCATGTACTCATCAGCAACCACTCTGTCAGCAGAGGATGCAACTTCATGCATTGACATATTCTTAAGGTTAAACCTCCAATGAAATTTATCAAGCCTGCTCTTACTGACATTAAATTTAGTTAGTTTGGTGGGAAATGCATTAGATGGTGTTGGTTCTGGGTCGTCATCACTGCCATCTTTAAACTTGGCGTAGAGCTGCTTAGCATTCCCATATATGTTGTTAGTAGCCATAGCAATGTTTTTCCTAAATTCAATTATCAAAAGACCTAATGCTATCTCCATACTAATGGGGGCATTATTGCGGTATGTTACCAATCTTTATGCTGTCTTGCTAAGTGGGATATTTGCCATCATCCTTATATTCTTTTCATCCTTTTTGATGTAGCAAACAATAGATTTGTTGATGCTGTGATGGCCACCATCTTCTCCACTATAATAAGCATCGTCCTCCGATGCTTTGATTCACTTCTATAAGCCTTAAAAGGTACAGAACATATAGCTGGTATCGTAAGGGGTTGAAAGCATTTGACAATCTTAGCCAAGAATGCAAAAAAAGAAAAAAAAAATTGCATACGACACAGATAAACATCCAGAGTAATTTCGTATATGCATACATTTAAGTAAACTGGACAGCATGTGATACTGAATGCTGCTATTTGCTTAAGAATGATAATTGTCGTCCGACAATTAATCAGCAACAAGGATACTGATCAACATGCTCTGATTGTTTGTCTCCTCTATTGGCCAATAGTGGGCCTTATATAAAATCATTTTGGCAAGCTAGGCTACTCTTATGAAGATATCTAAGTTCCGTTTCCATAAAGATGAGTGATTCGTTACATCACTTACGGCACACTATGTATTTTTTCTTTTCTACAAACTAACCAAATATTATACATTGCATTCGCACTGCTGAATCAAGTTTCTCTACTCTTGTTTATTACTGTAATTTACTTTGTTAATTATCAGGTCCCAAAACTACTAATATTAATAAAAAAAAAATACATAAAATCTGAAAGAGTTTGCGATATAGATTTACATATATATTCTTAACTCAATAATGTACTGCTAGTACTATAGGTGAAGCACAGTATAGGGAGGGATTACTCTATGGGTATTTATATATATATATATATATATATATATATATATATATATATATATATATATATATATATATATATATATATATATATATATATATATATATATGTATGTATGTATGTATGTATATATACATATGTATAGTGTGTATATATAAACTTTTATTTAAGGCCCATTTTCATTTACCTTCTTGCTGATTATTTTTTCTTTCTTGTTCGTGGGGCCACACCTGCACAATTAACCAGCTCAATGACTTAGACTCGACTCATACAGAGTTGGCCTGTCTTACTTGGAGCCTTTTAAAGTCACATTGGTGTTTTTCATATGCGAAGTTTATTGACTACGTTTTATTGACTACGACTAAACTGACTTGTCATCACTCAACGATGCAAAACGGCGATGATTTTGGTAGGTTTAATAAGAATGACAAAACTTGTCATGAGAGCAAGAAATAGAAATATAATGCGGAACTTTAGATTTGCGGAAAGTCTAACAAAATCATCAAAGTTAGAAGAATGATTGCATTACCAGTCACGCAAATAAAATGTCGAGCAGTTGCATGACTAAAGTAGTTAGTTTGTGATATATGTATGCCAGAATGTAACTATCAGAGAACGTTCAGCATGATGATGTAATTCTTTACGGTTAAAACGACAGCTTCATAAGATTTACTATAAACCTCATTTCAAAGCTTGGATGAAGGCTGGCCACATTGCGTGAAGGAAAATGTTAATGTCACAATCTGGTTGTTCAGTGTTTAGGGAAAAAATACTGAGGTCAATTACGTAACAAAACTATTTCAAGGATAATGCATAGAAATATCAAATAAAATAAGATGAAATAAGTACCGCTATTTTCTCATGTGAATAACACCGTTTTTATCATGTCATCGATACATCGCAGAGTTGCCAAATGGACCAAAATTTATTTACCGC
>NC_090755.1:48140898-48160898 GCF_036898095.1 Palaemon carinicauda | reverse complement strand
ATAATAATAATAATAATAATAATAATAATAATAATAAGATAACTCATTGTCTGTAATAATAATCGAATCTCCTGAAACTATTTATGTGTCATTTTACTCCTTACAGCAACCATCTTGACAAAAGTACTTGATCATCACTGGCTATCAGAAAATCTATAAATAAAGTTTAAGTCGGGCTCTTGAAGTGGGAGAGTACGAGCTGAAAATTTGGGAACATGATATATCAAATTTAGATTAATTTTGCTAAAAACCAGATCTATTTCTAGCTAAAGCACGGAGAAATGTTGACGCACAAGAAAATCCCAATTATGATGTTTTTCCTTAAGATATGCCAACCAACCCTGCTGAGTTGACGAATAGGAAAATGGTATTTCAACATACTCCAAGGAAAGTATTACGAAATGAATGCAGAATTCTACCCAGAAATATCATACATTATTCCAAGCAACTACAAACAACTGAATTTTCCAAGTACCCTTTACCTTTAATGTCCAGCAAATCTCGCAGTCATCGGAGATCGAATTTTAAGAAGAACTTGGCCACTTTGCGAAGGGCCAACCTAATTTGGCCAAACTATGGTTACTAAGACACCACTAATGAAGAAGATATAATGAAATGCGTATGGGGTTAACGAAGATGTGTCGTACGACGTGGCACTGAGGCCTGGGGACTATTTAGCGCCTAGTTACAATGAAGGATCAGCCCGCAGTTGCCCTACAAATTAAAGTTATGGAGGTACGACACCAAAATAGAAGAATGGTGGTGAAAATGGAGGTAGTACAAGGCTAATAGATAATTGAAGCTAGGACCCGAAATGACGATGCAAAGACCATTACATAATGCTTACAGCACACCGTGTGAGGTGCACTGAAGGCGCTACTCCCCTACCGATGATGGTATGGAAAAATCTTATGCGTTTGAGTGTCATTGTATGATCCATTTCTAAGAACTCGCATCCAAAACCCTACAAAGTGAACTCACAAGATAATGAAAAGGTCATAAAGATTTTCATGTAAAATATGTGCCTGCAAAAACTCTTTCCTTTCAAAATCTAATGTAAATATTTAGATTCAGTCCTTTTCTACATTAAAACTCGATTGATATGCAAAGTGAATGTTATTAACCGAATTATTTAAAAGTCATGAGCTACAGATGTTATGGCATATGCAAGAAAAGGATCATATATTTTCAATCACTCGCTTAGAGAACCCCGTTTACCGTACGTAACATATGTATTTTCGCACCTTAAGGATCTGAATCGGAAGCTTCAGAATTAAGACAACTATGACAATTCACTTTGGTACCACATTTCCTGCTTTATCACTCAAGATCATGAACTTCAGTAAAATATTTTGACAAAGGCAATTTTGTTTTGAGGAGTTCTATGAAGTTGCTTAAAAGTGAAAAGACTTTTGCCTCCAAAATGAAGTAACGAATCACCTTAAAAATTTCGGTCAAGGATTTTTGTGATCTTCAAGGCGCACATCTCTTACTTGTGAGAAATTCATTCACAATAGGACCAGATTTAGCCGGTCCCGGTAAAATAGACAAACTTACTTTTAAGCTTATTTTGCCGGTCCCGGTAAAATAGACAAACCTGCTTTTAAGCTTGTTTTGCCGGTAAATATTATAAATAATGACAATAAAACTAAAAAATCACAAAACACTTAAAACAAATTTATTTATATAATTTTAAAGACAATTTTGAATCTTGTTCACTACAAATTAAAAAAAAATCATCAAAACGATTCTTTAATCAATTATAAAAATAGATACAACTGTCTCAGAATTTTTAGGCATAACAGTCTCTGCAAATCCAAAGCTTTCCTTTCGGGAGCGTTCTTTTACCAATACACTTAAGGTGCACTCACTGAAGACAACGGTCACAGACCATAGAATCCATCTTGCTCAAATCCTGACTACAGAGCTCACACGTCCACCGTGCTATTGCAGGGCACTTTGTAAAACATAGTAACGAAGTACATAATGCAATTTTGTGGTTCTAAGTTCTTCATAATGAACATTGTATTGTTCTTCAGATCTTGAATATGCCAACTTCTGAATGATCTCCAAGATAGTGGTTTTCTCACCACCAGTAGTACCCATTTTCTCAGTTGTAATTTCACGCTTGAATATTCTAAGAACACGATAAAGGCATATTTGAAGGTTAGCATTTGGAATTTCTTCAGTGAATACAGTTCTTTCGACCACATCTCTGTCTGTGAGAATAACTCTGATGTCAATCCATTTGGGATTTTTGGTCTTGAAGAGCTGAATCTATGAAGGCTGCTATAATTTCTGTTTCACCAATGCCATCAATAGTAGTCATGAGATAGAATGGCATCCTGAGTTCATTTGCCTTGTGAGTAGCATCAGCAAGTATGAGCTCAGGAAACTGGCTGAAGGTGTGCTGCATGGATGCATCTTGGATAAATATGCCAGCCAGTGAGTTGATCTTATCTATTAGGTAATCTGTAGAAAGCCCTGGCTGAGATTTCAAGTAATCAGCAAGCAGCTGTGCCGATGTTGTGAAATATAATTGTAAGAAGAATTCTTGCCAAGTGCTATTTTGAAAACATTGCCTTTTAGATAAGAGCCTTTTCAAGTTTGTAAGATAGAACTGTTCAACAACCAATTTTCGCTTTTCATACATTTGGTCAACAACTACTTTTCAATATATTTGCTATTAACTTGTTAGATAATTTCTTGCTTAGTACTTTTTTATACATTTGTCTGCAACATTTCCAGGAACCTATAAAACAATAAAATATTCATATTTGTTTGAGACCGGCAAAATAAGCTTCAAAGCATGTTTGTCTATTTTACCGGACCGGCAAAATAAGCTTAAAAGTAGGTTTGTCTATTTTACCGGGACCGGTTAAATAGCCTATTCGATATATTTTTAGATATCAAATTTTGATTTAAACGGGAAATATTTTACATAACTCTCAGTAGAGTAATTTTGGCCATAAGCAAACAAATTTCATCTTAGAATTAGGAAGTCTGGACTGAAAATGTTTAATTTTCTGCATTATTTGTGTGAGTCATACTTTTCTATTTTACGCAAATAAACGTAAAAACATGAAACCGCTTGAAGATGGAGTATGACGTCATGTGCATTGTCTAAAACTGTACCCCAAAATTTATATTCTTATAATTGAAAAGCCAGCACACTCTTATTATTAGCAAAAAAAAAAAAAAAAAAAAAAAAAAACAACAACCTAGCTAGCATTTACATGGAACTCAGATTACATTTTTGTATATCATTTGATCTTGAAAGTGAAATTTTTTATTCTTATTATAATACAGACAACTAATTTACAGTAAACAGAGGCCAATAGTTAAATTGCATATACATTATCCTCATCTCCAGTTTCCTAGAGTAGCGGGCCACGAGTATTTAGACATGATAAAAGTGGGCTTTGGGTTTAGATAGTTAAAAAACCAATTGTAAATCAATCCCTCATAGACGGCATTGTACATGAAAATGAAAGAACGTCACCTACGTTTGAAAAGGGGCATATACCAATGCTATAGCATTATTCTCTCCTTCCTGGTTAATCTTATACACGAAGAAAGCGACGTTCCTTTAGAAAGAGAACACAGGCCAGTTTGAGAGCCTGGATCCTCTCCTCCTGGAGGAAATTGTACATGGAAGTGAAAACGCCAATATTATTTCTAAATATGGTACATATCAGTGTAGATATTTCCTCCCTTCCTGAGGACCTTGCACATGAAAAAGGTCAAATTTATTTCTATAAAGGACTCGTGCAAATGATGGATCTTAGGTCTTCCCTCCCGGAGAACATTGCACATGAAAAAGAAAGTCACCTTCATTTTTAGAAAGGACACATGCCCATGCTGGAGCCTATATCCTCCATTCCTGTAAGGACACACGCCAATGCTTAGACTAAGATCCTCCCTTCTTGGAAGATCTTCTAAACAAGGATTCAATTAGGTCCCCATTCATTTTGAAAAAAGGTTGTATACCAATGCTGAGGCTTAGATCCGCCTCTCCTGGAAGATCTTGTACACTGAAAATTAAAGAAAGTCACCTTCACTTCCAAAGAGGGCCCTTGCCAATGCTAGCGCCTAGATTACCATTCCTGGAAAATCTTGTAAAGAAGAATAGATTTGAGACATCTTCATTTTGAAAAAGAGCACATACCAATGATGGAGCTTAGAGCTACCTATCCTGGGAGATCTTTTACACAAAATTGAAAGAAAATCACCTTCATTGAAAAAAAAAGGCACATGCCAGTGCTGGAGCGGAAATCCACCCTTTGTGGAAGATCTTAAAATTGAAAATTAAAGAAAGTCACAAGTATTTCGAAAAAAAGCACATGCCAATGCTGGACCTATATCCTGCCTTCTGGGAAGGCATTATACAAGAAAATTGAAGAAACTATTGAGGGGAGTGGAGGAAGCAGCTCCTGAACAACTAACTTTATTTAGAGACAACACAGGTATATATACTGTAGGTCCCCAGGTGGGGATACACCAGACGAGGCTTGGAGGGTGGGCTGGATGTTCGAGGCACTCCGTAAGGGTACCCAGTGTAACAGAATTGGAGGAGGCATTGATACAATATCAAGTCCCGAACATCTAACTTTATTTAGAACAAAAATAAGTATTTATAGGTAAGGCACCTATAAACAATTGTTTGTTCTAAATAAAGTTAGATGTTCGGTGTTTAATCTCTTGTAGGCTGGCAAAGAAACACGAGCAAAGATACGTCTCTTTAATAAGAGGTTTCTATGCAAACTGACAGCTAATCAGAGACTAACAATATTCGTTACATACCTAAAGAAGAAAAGTATTTACAAAACTCTCGCTTGTTTATTTACATTTGAAACCAATTACCATTAAAATATAATTTCCGAACAACCCATTACATAAATAGTAAATAAGTAGACATTTGGAGGTATATCACACACCACCTCTCCTAAGAGGTCTAGGGTGATATATAATCCGTAGTGTCTGAAGATCGTTTTTATTCATATGCATTTTTGTTCAATTTTACTTGTAGATGATCAGGTTCCTTCCTATGCCGCAAACTACGACGTGAAGCTTGTGTAAGCAAAACTGGTTTGCTAATCAACCCAGCAGTAGAATCATCTCGTGAACTCTCCACATCCTTTTGTTTATTGGGAGTAATAGTTGAATGAAGGCTTGATCCATATATTGGTAGAAAAGGTCGATGTGGTCTCAGGAGATTTTGGTTTCTCCACAAAATACGCCCACTGCCCAAATTCATGAGATAATCTTACCTGGATTCAATGCCAACAACAACTCCTGGGCGATTCCAAAGTCCTGTGGCGTGATCTTGAACATCAACATAACTACCCATTTTCAAATGAGAATGGGGTCAGGCAGTACTGTCATATCGTTGCTTAGCCTGACTTCGCAAATACTCTGCCTTAACATCACATTCCTCAGCTCTCTTTTACTACTCTTTGGCAAATGAGCGTCGATGTGTTGGTATAAAAGACCTGACGGGATGACCAAATAAAACTTGAGCTGGTGATTGGCCATCAGCATGAGGTGTATTCCCAAGCTCTAACATTCCACGGGCGAATTCTTCCGCATTCAGGCTCCTATTCTTAGCAGTAGTCATAATCAGCTTCTTGGTAATTTTCACAGATGCTTCTGCATGTCCATTTGCCTTTGGGTTAAATGGTGAAGTAATGCAATGTTATACTCCCCAGCAAGAAGAAAACACATCTCAAAGCTGATAAAACAAACTGTGGTTCTCCATCAGTTTTCAACAAAACAGGAACACCAGTATCTAAAAATATAGCCCTCAGTGACTAGATTAAATTGGCAGCAGAGGCTATACCCTGACATGAAGATACGCAAGGCTAACCAGACAACCTGTCAACATAAACAACATAAGTGTGACCCATGGCACGAAAATAATCTGCAGATATGGATTTTAAAAACTCTTTTTAGTAGATCTTCTTGTCATTAGTAGATCTTCTTGCCATAGAGGCTCATTCCTTTGATTTGGTAGCAAAGGACGACATTTGATACAAGAAGAAACCATATTCTCAATATCTGTCTATTTTAGGCAGATAAATAGTCCATCACACCCGCCTTTTAGTATGGTCTATTCCCGGATGACCATCATGAAAACATTCAAGAGTTTCCTGTCGAAGACTCTTGGGTATAAGAAATCTTCTTTCACAAACAATTAGGTCCTTATCTACAGCAGCAAGCATATCACATATATTCCAAAAAGGCCTGAGTTCAACTTTTAAATTATGGCAGTGTTCAGGAAAACTTTCCTTTATAACCTCCCGAAGAGAATTGTATTTTGCATCCTGTTCAACAGCAACATGTACCTTTTCAAGAGTTTTGTCCTTCAGAGGTGTAAGAAGTACACCATCTTCCTGCATGTCAATTGCACAATTGCAACATGCAAAGGATCAGTGGATCCATATCCATTCAAACAATTATTTTCTGTAGGATCCTGAACTGGTGCACGCGAATACAATGAGTACTTCCGTTCTGCCAATGAACAGTAAAACTGAAATTACTTAGCTTCTCTCTCATGTGTTGAAGTCTTGGGTTTTCAATTTCACCAAGTGACTTACTGTGAAGAATCGGTATCAATGGTCTATGATCTACCACAACACCAAAATGAGGTAATTTAGCCAAGTAAGCATGGCATTTTTTATTGACCATAATACAGCTGTCATTTCCAGCTCTATTACTGAATATCTTGTTTCAACATCCAAAAGGAATCTTGAGTTCATATCACGTTAAGTTTCCAGCCTGTTCCATGCTTTTGAAGCAAAGAAAATCCCAGACCAGGCAGTTGTGACGCATCTGTTTGCAACATGGTCGGCAAAGTTGCATCAAAATATGCAAGTACGGGGGTTACAGTAAGCGCTTCCTTTACTCTCATAAAAGACAAATCATGTTTTGTAGTCCAACACCATTCACTAAATCTCTGAGTGGTTATGCTTCATGTGCAATCAATGAAGAAAACTTCCAAGCTGATTAACAAGTCCCATAAAAGATCGAAGATCTGTTATAACTTGTGGTACAGGAAAGTCTGCAATAGCCATCACTTCGCGAGAATCAACTGTGTAGCCATAACTCTAGATTTTATACCCACAAAAATCAACAATGCGTTTTGCAAAGCAAATTTTCTAAGCTTATAGGGATATCACATATTCATCACATCTTTGCAGGATAGAAATAATATGGGCTAGATGATCCTTATAAGAATGATCATATGCAAGAATATCATCAACTATCTTTACAGTTTGTGATATATCACCAAGAGCTTGGTCTCCTCCTCGATTATATTTATCTCTTGAAGAAATGTCCCATTACTACTAGCTTGAATTTATAGCGACCCTATGGGTTGATGAAACATGTGAGATCGTGGCCTTCTTCCGCAATTTTGATTTAGAAATATCCCATTTTTGCATCTAGTCTAGATCTACACACGTACTTACTAAGCTTAGTGAGAGCAACACACTATCTTACTCCATTTGGCTTCTTAGCAACAGGTACTGCAGGATGACCCCATTATGTTGGATGCTCAACCTTACAGATAATATCCTAATGTAAAAGTTCATTAAGCTGATCTTTTATTTCCGACCTCCAGCTGTGTGGTAAAGTACGTAGGGCTGTCAGAGCAAAAGGTCTCACATTCTCAGCCAACTTTTTATGCAGCATGGGACCTCCATGCATCAACCCTCCGTGTTTTGTGGCACCAAATACCCGAGGAAATGCTGATACCAAAGCTTCAGCATGCTCTGCCCTTTCTTCTTCAGTTGAATCACATTCATAAGCTCACAGGAGAATGAGCTACACTACAAGTAGAGCCTTTTTTTCTCTTTGCAGTCCTTTAGTCCTTTTAGCGCTTCTCTTCATCTCTATATACAAACAGTCGTACGAGAAGAGAATTATTTTGAGCAGGAAAATACTCCAGTAGAATTTCCAAACCAATAGGATCAAAACAGCCTAATAAAGCCCCTTTACTGCTTTCACCACAGTTATTTCAGCTTTAGTTTGTCGATCCCCAAGCGAAAGGTACGAAGTAAAAGCTCCTACACAATTAAGGGTCTGGTAACAAGTAGAACAAAGCTTCTTAATTTTAGAAGGTTCAAGCATATAGCGATATAAACTAAGGGATCTCACTACACTGAGGCCCATCACTGTAGCTTCTGCTCCGGAATCCAGTGTCTTTAGGATAGAAGTGTTCCCTGTAAGATGAGTAATGTGAACCTGAATTTTCTGGTTTGCTTCAGAAATGGCACTACTAACATACACATCACTTATGATCCTATGTACATCCCTGTTAAGTTTACCAGTTGATTTTGACTTTGAATCCTTACTCTCTTTTTTTGCAAAGAGTGAGTTTCCTTCCCTGTTGACCTACACACTACTGCAAAATGCCCAATCTTTCCGCATTGGGAACACTTTTTGTCTTTGGCCTCACAAACATTCATGTCAGAATGTCTTATCTTTTCCACATCTAAAGCATCTTTCATTTTTATATAAAGTGCTGGGTGCTTTATACTAGTCCCTTTAGTACCATGAAACCTTTGATATACTCTGTGGGATCATTTCTCGTATTATAGCGCTATTCTCATCAGCACTCAGAAGCTTGACAAATATCTACAGACTTCTGCAGATTCAGGTCCTTCTCCTCTTATTATTATTTTTATTATTATCATTATTATTATTATTATTATTATTAGCCAAGCTACAACCCTAGTTGGAAAAGCAAGATGCTATAAGCCCAAGAGCTCCAACAGGGAAAAGTAGCCCAGTGAGGAAAGGAAATAAGGAAATAAATAAATGATGAGAATAAATTAACAATATATCATTCTTACAACAGTAACAGCGTCAGAACAGATATGTCCTATATAAACTATTAACAACATAAAAAACAGATAAGTCATATAAACTATAAAAAGACTCATGTCACCCTAGTCAACATGAAAACATTTGCTCCAACTTTGAACTTTTGAAGTTCTACTGATTCAACTACCCGATTAGGAAGATCATTCCACAACTTGGTAACAGCTGGAATAAAACTTCTAGAATAATATGTAGTATTGAGCCTCATGATGGAAAAGGCCTGGCTATTAGAATTAACTGCCTGCCTAGTATTACGAACAGGATAGAATTGTCCAGGGAGGTCTGAATGTAAAGGATGGTGAGAGTTATGAAAAATCTTATGCAACATGCATAAAGAACTAATTGAACGACGGTGCCAAAGATTAATATCTAGATCAGGAAAAAGAAATTTAATAGACCGTAAGTTTCTGTCCAACAAATTAAGATGAGAACCAGCAGCTGAACACCAGACAGGAGAACAATACTCAAAACAAGGTAGAATGAAAGAATTAAAACACTTCTTCAGAATAGATTGATTACTGAAAATCCTGTAAGACTTTCTCTATAAGCCATTTTTTTGTGCAATTGAAGAAGACACAGAACTAATGTGTTTCTCAAAAGTAAATTTGCTGTCGAGAAGCACACCTAAAATTTTAAAAGAGCCAAACAAATTTAAAGAAACATTATCAATACTCAGATCCAGATGTTGAGGAGCCACCGTCCTTGACCTACTTACAATCATACTTTTAGTTTTGTTAGGATTCAACTTCATACCCCATAATTTGCACCATGCACTAATTTTAGCTAAATATCTATTAAGGGATTCACCAACCCCAGATCTACATTCAGGGGATGGAATTGATGCAAAGAGAGAAGCATCATCTGCATATGCAACATGCTTTTTTCTAGGCCAAACCACATGTCATGTGTATATAGTATGAAAAGTAATGGGCCAAGAATACTACCCTGTGGAACACCTGATATCACATTCCTATACTCACTATGGTGCCCATCAACAACAATTAAAAAAATCAATAATAATGCTAAGAAACGACCCACCCACTCCCAACAAGGGCCTTGTGATTAACACGGTCAAAGGCAGCACTAAAATCAAGGCCAATCATACGAACTTCCTGACCACAATCAAGGGATTTCTGTACAGCATTGGAGATTGTAAGAAGGGCATCACATGCTTCAAGGCCTTTACGAAAACCAAATTGCAAACTATTGAGTAGATGATTACCTTCAGCAAACCTATTAAGACGTTTTGCCGGAAGACGTTCAAAAACTTTAAATAATATGGGAGTTACGGAAATTGGGCGGTTCTCAGTGGGACTTGAGCTACCACAAACACATTTACATAAAGGAGTAACATTACCAATTCTCTAACAAGTGCTAAAAGCTCCTCTTCTTGCTAACTTGCGCAAAATAACAGATAACTTTGGAGCTAAGAAATCTGCTGTCTTTATAAAAAACAAAGGAAAAATATCCTTTCGGTCTATACCCCCATAAGCATCAAGGTCCATCAACAGAGCTTTAATCTCACGAGATAGAAAAGCTAAACTAGTTAGTTTAGCCTCAGGAAAATAGGAATGAGGAAGTTCATGTTGTTTTCATTACTCTATTTACTGTCAAAAACATCAGCCAAAAGGGTTGCCTTTTCCTTTGGACAGTGAGTGACTGAGCCATCTAGTTTAAGTAAAGGAGGAACTGTTGCATCTACACCAAAGATTGGAGATTTAAGGGTAGACCACCATTTACCATTTATGTTCCTGAGTTGTACCAGAAAGAGTTTCTTTTATGGTTAAATTGTACTCCTTTTCAGTTGAGGCATAAAATCTCTGAGTAAAAGCTCGAAGCTGAGTATAGTTGTTCCAGGTCAAATTGATCTGTTACCCTTCCAAAGATGATAGGCCTCCTGCTTCTCCAAATAAGCACGTCTACAATCATCATTGAACCAGGGTTTGTCCTTCACTCGGTACCTTAGCAAACGAGAAGGGATACGCCTATCAATTATGTTGACTAGATTCACATTCAAAGGGACAACAGGATCTAGTATATAATTGTGACCAATTCAAGCACAAACGATCATGCAAAATCCCATTCCAGTCTGCTTGGGAATTCATATAAATTTTACAAGAGTATGATATATCAAGGACAGGCTGCTCAGTCTTCACTACTAATGAAATCAAGGCATGATCAGATGTCCCTAGCATACGTTTTAGAGCTTATTCATCACGAGTGCCAACAACAATACGGTCTCTAAATCTATTGTTCATACACGATGAACAAAAATAATAGAATGCTGCAATTTCCTGGATATCACAAAGGAAATCGTCGAAACTCTAACCTGTTTCTTGTTTCCTAAAGTAAACTCCTCTTCTGTTTATGATGATATTCCGTTGACCTCGCAAATGACTTTCCATGGCATCAAATATAGTTTCAAGATGTGCATCAGCCGAAAACGAGAGGCCTTATCGTAATGTTCGTGACCAGTCTTCATCTAAAAGAGAGGCAAGAACAGACCTTTGCTCAGCAGTCGTTAATGATTTGATTCCAGCAAGCATTGCACAACATTGATATTTATGCCGCCAAACATCGAACTCCTTCAAAGGGACTGGCGTTGATAGGTGAGGTGCAGGTGTGGTACTATGAGGAATTTTATACCGGCACTGCGTATCCTTTTGCATAACATTAGCACCTCTACTTCGTTGACGATTTTCGGTGACATTTCCATTTTGAGCGCTCATCATAGTGTCTAATATCGTAGCTAAACGTTCTTCCTTCTTCTGAGCCCTATATGCTTGGTTCGCCAGCAGCTGCGTTAATCAAATCTTAAATTCTGAATCACTTCTAACTACGATCATTACACCAGTAGAACAGATCCTGCTCACTGCTCCATGTTTAATCTCTTGTAGGCTGGCAAAGAAACACCAGCAAGATATGTCTCTTTATTACGGGATTACTATACAAACTGACGGCTAACCAGAGACTAACAATATTCGTTATATACATATAGAAGAAAAGTATTTAAAAAACTCTCGCTTGTTTATTTACATTTGAAACCAATTACCATAACAATATAATTTCAGAACAACCCATTACATAACTAGTAAACAAATAAATATAGACATTTAGAGGTATATCGACCTGTGTTCGTATTAATGCCTCCTCCATTCTATGCACTCAGGGCAGTATATAATAATTGCCTTAAGATACATAGAGGAAAAAACAAATACTATACTTTTAGAGTGAGCAGAATAAAAATTTTTATATGAAAAAATATATGTAGGCTTTCTTCTTGTCTAACTATCACAAAGTCTAAAAGCAGGATACAATTATTTGCTTCATTTTCTATAGAAAATTTTATGAATAATACTAATGGATTGAGGATTGAATCAAAACTCTCAAGATCAAAATTATCTTCTAGAATACCAAAATGAATCGCCAACACAACGATACTAAACAATTTGGGAGGACCACACAGCAGGAATTAATCTAGAATGAAGAATTCACATATATGTCAGCCCTCGTGATTTCTACACATATTGGACGCCACGCGCAATTTCTGCTTAGTATTCTCCTACCTATCTTATTTCCTAAAGGAATTTCAAAATTCCATGGTAAAAGCCCAACATACTACACTCCAACGAAAATTTCTTCATCGTTGTTTAGAGGAACATGTGATCCCTGGAGTCCTCACTCCCAGAAAGACTAAGAAATTATATAGAATATCCAATCAGCGATTCTAGTGTCCCCTGACTGGACATTACAAGAAGAACAGAACAACTACAATTAAAGAATTTATGAAAGGCAAAATAATTTTATGCGAGATGTTTGTTCCTCTTGACACCATCGTGTGTTATTCACTCCAGACTTGCAGAGAAACTGCAGATTTAGAGTGTTCATCTGGAAGATGAATTGAATAGACTGATACAGGCAAGTAATTGGAAAAAAGAATTTTCATGACAACTTCTGTAGTTTTGTTCGATAAACCTGTATCAAATAAAAAAGGCATTGGGTTATGGTTAATCATTCGCTGTAAATAAAAAACAATATTGGAAATATTGCTCCTACAATTGTAAAATTGGAAAAAGTAATAAAATTCCCCTATGCATCAATGATTTAGCTAAAGGCTTAATATATTCTGCAATGGGATTTACAAACCCCTATAATTTCCCTAAACCGTTTTTAACAGCCTTAAAATCCTTGAAAAATTAGAGTGCCTTGCACATAACAAAAGCAAACAAAGCTAAGAAATGTAATAGTTATTGTGAACCAAACCACATATCTAGAAAAGATGTACTTAGCTTTAGCAGATCATTCCACCTACAGGAAATTAAGAGTTAATCCCCTAGATAATGATAGCCAAGGTGTTAACAAGAACTTAAAATCTTTCTAAAGAAAGAAATCTTTAATTGATTCTTTTATTTTTACTGGATCAACATGGCCTTATTTATATGGTTTAATTAAAACCCATTAGCCAGGAAATCCAATACGACCAATTATTAGTCTAACAAGATCTGTTAATTATTTAGTTAAATTACTTTTGCTCATGTTAGGATCTATTTCAACCTTACATATGAAAAAACTCTGTTGATCTTTGCAACAAATTACAAAATATTAACATCTAACAACAGATTAGGTAGCTTTGATTTTACTTCGTTGTTTATCAAGGTGCCCGTTGATGATTTATTAGGTTTTCTTTCTGGTATTTTAGATGCTTATGAGTTGTATTTTGTCAACAGGCAACTCAGTAACTCATAAGCATCTAAACTACCAGACAGGAAACCCACTAGATCGTCAACAGACACCTTAGTGAACTTCTAGAACTTGCTTGTCTGCGTTTAAATAATTGTAAATTTCGCAAATATTTTCTAGAGAATTGTATGAATAATGCTAAAAAACATTTTACAGTGTCCAATTACAAGAAAAGAGACTAATGAATAATTTATGTTGTTTACTGTTTGTCCTAAGTACGTATATTCATTAACAATCTCAAGATGTTAGTCCAAAGCACTTATTTATCGTCTCTGCATTTTCATTAATCATTATCTTAGATTTACTCATATATACTTTCAGTTCAACATTTCTGCTTCCTCTACTAAAATCTTTCATCATCTTTTCCCTTATTCCTATGATGCACTAAACACAGCTATGTCATCTGCATATCTTAAGTTATTAGGGTATTACCCATTCATGTTAATACCTATATTTTCCCAATCTAAATTCTTAAAAACTTCTTCTAGACATATTAAATGGTCGGTTGCCTGGCGCACCCTTTAACTTCATCTGACATGGTTTATAATTTGACAGATGGTTTTGTGAGATTGAGCCGTGAGTTTGTAACTGAGAGGCCAGGTAAATCCAACCAACTTTATTTGAACAGACAGTGAGCTTACATACATGAGTTTCAGAGCAAGAAGGTCACAAAAATTCAAACCAAACAATTCATGAAAAGACAGTATTAATCAGGTTCTGTTAATAGTGAGGTGTAGAGTGAGATATATAATATAAAAGAAAATACCAATATAGTGTACGAGATATACATGTGAACTAGAGCTCCCTGATCTTGAGAGGTGTACTACTGTAGGTGGATTATCTTGCACGAGATACACAGGTTTTAGGTAGATCAATGGAGACCCAGTCTTCTTTTCTAGGAATGTTGATCAAGAAACCCTTCGGATAGCGATGAATCACGAGGAAAAGGCCCATATAAGGGGGCGCTAGCAGTGGCTTACTAGTGTCAATATGCAGGAAAACGTGTATTGCAGAGTGCAAAGGGTCTTGTAAGCCCGGTGGTATCAAGTAAATTTTCCCACAACGTGACGTAGGCTCTAGAGATTTTCGGAGGAAGTTACAGATGGAAAATATTTGGCAGGGACGATGAACGGGTCGCCATCCACCATTTCAGCTGCCGAGGCCTCCAGGACATCTTTGGGAGTGGTATTTAATCCCAGTAGGACCCAGGGAAGCTGAGTAAAACAGTTGGAGTCCTGGCAGCGGTACATCAAAGCTGCTTTGAGGGTGTAATGAAAACGATCTACCATTCTGTTGGCAGCAGGGTTGTAGGCGGCTGTCTAATGTAGGGTGATTCCCAGGAGATTTGCTACTGATGTCCACAATTGCAAGAGGAAAGTGGTACCCCTGCTAGAAGTAATATGCTCAAGGATACCAAATCACAGTATCCACCCTGAGAGTAAGGCAGATATACATAAGGCAGACATTGCAGCTTCCATGGGAATAGCTTCAGGCCAATGAGTGGAGCAGGCAATGATGGTAAACAGGTAAAGATGTCCTTGTGATGTGGGTAGGGGACCTACTATGTCGACGTGAATATGGACAAAATGACCATGAGATCGAGGAAAGGTGCCCACTCCTGAATCCGTGTGCTGAGGTACTTTTGAAGTTTGGTATGAAGTACAGGCACAGACTCAATCCTTTGCATCCTTAGTAATGCCGTGCCAAATGAACTTCGTCCTCAGTAGGTGTGCATTAGAACGGTGCAAAAAATGTAAGAGGTCATGAATGAAATTAAACCATTGTCAGTGCATGGGAGAAGGTATCCATAGTCGTAGTCTACTGGTACTGATGTCACAGAGGAGGCTGGTGTTGTAGTCATTGAGGGTAACGTCTTTCCAACAGAGGGATGTGCAGGATGTCCGATATGCTTGGTACTTTGGATCTTTTCGTTGGGCTTCTGCCAAGTCATTTTCATATAATCCAAGGTAAATGGTGGTCAATGTGTTTCTTGACAGGGCATAGGTAACGGGATTCATTATTCCAGGGACTTGTTGAAGGGTATAATTGTAATCAGCCACAGCGGAAAGATGTCAGCATTGATGGGTGGACCAAGTGTTTGACTGTCAAGTAAAGGCGTGCACCAGAGGCATGTGCTCCGTGCGAATGACGAAGGGCGTACCTTCTAATAAGTGGTGAAAATGCCGGGCAGCCAAATGGATAGCCAGTAATTTGCTGTCAAAGGTAGAGTTGCCAGATTCCGCCTTTGATAGTTCTCTACTGAAGAAGGCCAGTAGGTGTGGTAAGCCATTGACAACTTGCTTGATCACTGCACCAATAGCAACATCACTGAAATCAGTGGAGAGAAGGAGAGGGGAATGTGGCACTGTAAAAGGGAGAGCAGCTGTTGTTGATAGGGCATTCTTTGAGTTTCAGAAGGTCTTTTAGCTTGCCCTTGAGGGAGGCATAGAGGGGGACAAGAGTGGCAGCGATGTCTGGCAGGAAACGGTGATAATAACTGATCATGCCCATGAATTCTTCCCGTGTTATGATGGTTAAGGGCGTGAAGAAGTTCTGAATGGCTGCTACCTTCTCAAGGAAGGGGTGAACTCCTTCACGAGTGATGTAGGGCCCTGAGAACGATACTTCTTTTGGGGCCAAAGGTACACTTGTCGTACCAAACTACAGGGCTGTTCTGTTATAGGGGGTCAAGCTTGATACGTAGGTGTTCGACGTAACATACACATAAGGGGATGGCCCCTAAGATACCATCCATAAGGCGTTGAAAAGTGGCTCTAGCATTAGAAGATTAAAACAGGAGTAATTGAAAGTATATGTACCGCGAAGGGGGTGGTGATGGCGGTCTTGGGGTTGTCTTCTGGGTTCATGATAATACTCCTTCAGGAGGTCGAGTGGGAAGAAGACCTTCTCTTTTTGCAAGTAGGAGATCACATCAGCAATGTTTGGGAGGGGATAGTGATCCGGTTCTGTCTGCATGTTCAGGCGTCTGTAACTCCTCACGTACGCAGAAACATCCAGATATATTTGGCCCTTCTAAACCATAATGTGAAGTTTTCATAACTTTGTGTGTGTATGTCTCGCCGATCCGTTGGCAGCTACTAGGCGGAAGTCGGTAGACTTAGGTAGACTATGTTATGTCCTGGAGAGTGGCCTTGCCAGAGGAGAACGACAAGCACTCGTATCTACCAAAAATTGCACGACCGTACCTGCATCATGTAAAAACAAAAGATTAGTAACAGGGGAGGCCACCACCACATGCGATGGCCAACGTACATGTTTTTTGGCCACTGACAACCATTTGCTAATTTTTTCGCATCCGCCGTAAATCTGCAGTGGTAGTAGCATAATTGTCGCCAATGGATATCAGTAAGTAGCTGTAGAGGTGGTTGGTTGGGGCGTGATCGAGTGATTTGTGGTGGTTGGCTTTGTCGCCACTCTGGCACATCATGGGGTAAGCGTCTGTGTCCTACTACATTCACGTCAGAGTGATTTGTGGTGGTTGGCTTTGTCGCCACTCTGGCATATCATAGGGTAAGCGTCTGTGTCCTACTACATTCACGTCAGCTTTGTTCAGTGTTGAATAGTTGTCCTCTTCATCAGGAGTGGCGGTGTTGATGGAGGTCTTCAAGGCAGTGAAGTTGCTGTCCATAAGGGTGTCGACTTTGGTCATTAGTTCCTTCATGGGTAAAATATCAACATCAGCTATGGCAGTGTGTACAGGTTCAGGTAAGCGTAGTATCCATGGGAAGGAGAGCCATCTGCGGCAAGTTGCAGGTGAGTGATACTGGTCCTTTCCCTGAGGGAGAGCGAAGACTTTCCTTCTCCCAACAGATGTTGAGAGTGGTGAAAAAGTTTGGCTATACGGGTGGATGGCGATGATGAGTACTGCTCCAGGAGTAATGTTTTGTGGGCTTTGTAAGCCATTGGGATGTCCCCCTACCCACAAAACCAATCAGAGATTTCCGGGAAAGTGTCCTTGGGGATCCCCGCGAGAACATAGTCTGCTTTTGTGATTGAGCTTGTCATGCCTTTGATATGGAATTGGACATCTGTGTGCTCAAACTAGGAAGCTTCTGTACTGGCAAAGGGCGGTAGTTTCATGGGAGTGGAGTTTATAGGAGAGTTATGGTCGGAGAACGGCATCATCAAACAGTAAGTCACGGCAGTGAGTGAGAAGACGAGAGAGAGCTAGTCACTCTGATGGGTGAATTGAGTACAACTAACTTTATTTCAACAGGCAGTGAGCATATATACAAGGGTTTCAGAGCAAGGAGGTCACAAAAACTGAAAGAAAACAATCCTACAATGACAGGATTAAACAGGTTCTGTTAACAGTGAGGTGTAAAGGAAGATATACAAAAAAAAAAAAAAAAAAGAAATACCATTACAGTGTATAAGCGTGCATGTAAGATGGGCAGTGAAGATTTTACGATCGCATGCACTTGCAGACATCAACCACAGTGTTTGGTAGTGGTCTTAACCCCGTCACTATATAGTCCAACTGCAAGGCAGTAGTTTCCAGTTATTAGCATTGAGCCTAGCCTTTGCTAAAATACAAGACTGCAAATAAGTAGCCAATCTTTTAATAGCTTTCCACGACCTGGAGGGCGTGAGGTGGTCGTATATATATATATATATATATATATATATATATATATATATATATATATATATATATATATATATGTATATATATACATACATACATATATATATATATATATATATATATATATATATGTATATATATATATATATATATATATATATATCTATATATATATATATATATATATATATATATATATATATGTATATATATATATATATATATATATATATACATATATATATATATATATATATATATATATATATATATATATATATATATATATATATAGATATATATATATATATATATATATATATATATATATATATATGTATATATATATATATACATATATATATATATATATATATATATATATATATATATATATATATATATATATGTATATTTATATATATATATAAATATATATATATATATATATATATATATATATATATATATATATATATATATATATATATATATATATATATGTGTGTGTGTGTGTGTGTGTGTGTGTTTGTGTGTGTAAGAAAAAGCAGAGTAAGTTACCAGATCCTTGTGCTTAAATGGCATATTTTGATAATGCAAATATTTCATATTAAAAATCTTTTGTGTTGAACAACGAGCTGTACAGTATTTAAGTTCTATTCAGAAAAAGAAATTCTCTAACGATAGTAACCCAGCGGTACATTTACACAATATCTAAATCATTAACAGAGAGCATTCTTGATGTTTCGACTAACCGGAAATGTTTGGCTAATGGCGTTTCTTTATATACGAGTTTATAATGGAGGCGAGTCGAAATTTAAACGCAACGCTCGGGTTGTTTGCCCAAAAATAATTTTTGTTTATTTAGAAAGTTTCATTTCTTTTCGCCTAAATGGTCACGAGGCAGATTTTGAGGAAGCTAGTTTGCATTAATCTTTCTTTTTGAATAAATGAAATCTTTATAAATATAGAGCATATATAATTTTAGAATAAAGTATTTCTTAGATGATTCACTCGGGTTTTATCAATTTGAGTGGAATGTATTTTGTATATGAATACATTTATAGGATTAAGAGCTCTTTTATGGATTTGCAATGATTAAAGCAGTTGTATAAGGTTTTGATAACAGAAGCCTTATTAGCAATAATAGTGAGACAACATTTCGGACATAAGTCCGTATTTAGGTTCGGTAATGTATGAGACATTTCTAAATAAGATAACTGGAACCCGAAGGAATTATAAAAGCATATAACTTATAATGGAAACCACTCGCTCTAAACTTGAAAAACTATCCTCAGAAATACTTAAACCTATATGCAGGAGACCGAGGCATTGTCATTCAAGAGGGATAAGAAGGCCCTTGTCTCTAATTCGTCATACTCCGAACATGCATTTGCACAAACCTAATGAACACAGTCCTATTGATGATGATTCCTTAGCTTAATTAGATTCATAGATTTAAAGAGAGTAAAGGGTCATTCTTGTTATTTAATTTTATCATTACAGTATATCTAACTGTATCTGAAATATTCGACTTAATAATCTGTTTCAATCGCAAGATCGTCCCATTTATGGCATTGAAAGGATTAACCTTTACCTTCCTTTAAATGAGTTTACTGAATGAGCATTTGAGACAAGTTATATTTCAAAATTAATCTTCATGCCATAAATAGAAGATTGAAAATATTCTTAGCCTATATTCAAGATTAGATTTTCTTAGACCAAATCCCCTCAATAACCTATAAGAGAATTTGCCTTGTGATTGATT
>NC_090755.1:48128398-48130898 GCF_036898095.1 Palaemon carinicauda | reverse complement strand
AAATAGAAAATCAGGTGTTGATATCTAAGAATATGTGTTAGCCTGATCAACAATAGAGTGAGAGAGAAAAAGATGGCAGCAAAACAAAAGAGATGAGGAACAGAATTTCAATAGTGAATAAAGAGCTATTTTGGTTAAGTAAAAGCTGCAACACAATTCGTTATTGCAGTCCGGGTTTAACATGGTAAATATTCTAGATATTTATTTCAAGTGGAAGTGAGAGAGAGAGAGAGAGAGAGAGAGAGAGAGAGAGAGAGAGAGAGAGGAGAGAGGAGAGAGAGAGAGAGAGAGAGAGAGAGAGAGATGCAAATTTAAAAGACTTCCTTGTAGACTAAGAATACTTGTTAGAGTACCAGCTGAAAAGAGAAGAATGGAGAATGGTTGATGGGATCACAAGTAAGATACTAAAGCATGGAGGTGATATTGTGATTAAAGGAATCATCATAATTTGCAACGGTTGCCTGACCCCGGAGTGAATGTGGCGGTGCCGAGTGAGGGTTGTGAACTCAAAGGCAGGATACAATCAACTGATTTATATTGTTATAGAACACTCTCCTTTATATACAAAACCTCAAGGCAACAGGACATAACAAGTTAACAAGACAGACAATGTTACAGAGGAAACAGCAGACATGAGTTTTCATGTTCGTTTAGTGTGAGGGAAGAGCAAAGATACAAGCATAATATATGCAAAAGGAATTATGTACAATTGTGTGACACACGGTTGGTACACTACTATATATATATATATATATATATATATATATATATATATATATATATATATATATATATATATATATATATATATACATATTATTATTATTATTATTATTATTACTAGCCAAGCTACAACCCTAGTTGGAAAAGAAAGATGCTATAAGCCCAAGGGCTCCAACAGGGAAAAATAGCCCAGTGAGGAAAGGAAATAAGGAAATAAGGAAATAAATAAATGATGTAAATAAATTAACAATAAATCATTCTAAAAACAGTAACAACGTCAAAACAGATATGTCCTATATAAACCATTAACAACGTAAAAAAAAAAAAAATATGTCATATATAAGCTATAAAAAGACTCATGTCAGCCTGGTCAACATAAAAACATTTCCTCCAACTTTGAACTTTTGAAGTTCTACTTATTCAACTACCCGATTAGGAAGATCATTCCACAACTTGGTAACAGCTGGAACAAAACTTCTAGAATACTGTGTAGTATTGAGCCTCATGATGGAGAAGGCCTGGCTATTAGAATTAACTGCCCGCCTAGTATTACGAACAGGATAGAATTGTCCAGGGAGATCTGAATGTAAAGGATGGTGAGAGTTATGAAAAATCTTATGCAACATGGATAATGAACTAATTGAACGATGGTGCCAAAGATTAATATCTAAATCAGGATTAAGAAATTTAATAGACCGTAAGTTTCTGTCCAACAAATTAAGATGAGAATCAGCAGCTGAACACCAGACAGGAGAACAATACTCAAAACAGGGTAGAATGAAAGAATTAAAACACTTCTTCAGAATAGATTGATCACCGAAAATCTTAAAAGACTTTCTCAATAAGCCAATTTTTTGTGCAATTGGAGAAGATACAGACCTAATGTGTTTCTCAAAAGTAAATTTGCTGTCGAGAATCACACCTAGAATTTTAAAAGAGTCATACAAATTTAAAGAAACATAATCAATACTGAGATCCGGATGTTGAGGAGCCACCGTCCTTGCCCTACTTACAATCATACTTTGAGTTTTATTAGGATTCAACTTCATACCCCATAATTTGCACCATGCATTAATTTTAGCTAAATCTCTATTAAGGGATTCACCAACCCCAGATCTACATGCAGGGGATGGAATTGATGCAAAGAGAGTAGCATCATCTGCATATGCAACAAGCTTGTTTTCTAGGCCAAACCACATGTCATGTGTATATAGTATAAAAAGTAATGGGCCAAGAACACTACCCTGTGGAACACCGGATATCACATTCCTATACTCACTATGGTGCCCATCAACAACAACTCTTTGAGATCTATTCGTTAAAAAATCAATAATAATGCTAAGAAACGACCCACCCACTCCCAACAATATATTATCATTATTGTTATTGTCAGTAATATATATATATATATATATATATATATATATATATATATATATATATATATATATATATATATATATATATATATATATATATATATATATACATATATATGTGTGTGTATGTGTGTGAGTGTGTGGGCGCGCGCGCGTGCGCACGTATTTCATTTATCACCTAAGTTGTACCGACCCAGAATCTTGATTTCCGTAGCGAGATGGTTGTAGGCGATCACCAAACTGGACGGCAATTGTTAGCATATATTTTCTCTCCTGCAACTTCCAGTATGCAAACCAGAGACCTTTTTTCTATCTTTACTTTGAGTTGATATTGATGAAGAAGATCTAAACTGTCTGACAATATAGTTATTTTTCCGCTTGAAATACTCTTTACGGAA
>NC_090755.1:48105898-48120898 GCF_036898095.1 Palaemon carinicauda | reverse complement strand
CCCACGGCAAAGTTCGAACAAAGACATTATTCTACCCGGAGCCACTAGTTGAAATGTAGGCGACGAGGAAGTCGTCTTCAGCGGAGGAGGGAAGAGACGGTAATATAACATATAAGAGGGAAGGGAACAAAAATGGGGGAGGGCGGAACACGAAGGCCGAGGAAAAAGCAAAAAAGACTCAAGTTAAAGACCCTGTAACAGGAAATAAAGCACAAGAGGTAACCAGATCTTTTACTCTTAACCTGCATAAATATCGGGAATGGATAAAGAATGGTATTTTTTTGTGGAAAGACTTCCCAAAGCAAGATTTTAAGCGATATGGTTTTCTGTACCGTAAAAGGTTGAATATAACTACTAGTAACTTCCGCGAGTATACAGTATATGGTTTCCATTTAATATTGCAAAGAATAAAGAAACATTCGAAGATGGGGTTTTAAAAGTTTTAAAAAATTCTGAAGTATTTCAAAAGATTACAATGTGGTTAGTAAAAAGTTTCTCTATGGACATGAGTCATGGTATGACAATGAAACAATCTCTAGTAGATTTAGTAAATTTGAAAACAAAGCCCTCAGAAGGATATTGGGAATTAAATGGTGAGACAGGATTAGAAATGAAACTATAAGAGAGATTACTCGAGTACTATATGTGGATGAGATGATAATGAGGGGTAGATGGAGATGGGTTGGACATGCTATCCCCACTCCCCAAGAGAGATTAGTTCCATAAACGTTCAGCTGGGCTCCACAAGGCACTAAAAGAGTTGGAAGTCCCAGGCCTACATGGCTGAGGACTATGAAGCGTGAAGCAGGAGATGATGAATGGAGAAGTATTGAATCAAAAGCTCAAGATAAAGACGACTGGCGTCAATTGACACGGGAGGAGATGATGTTGATATATATATATATATATATATATATATATATATATATATATATATATATATATATATATATATATATATATATATATATATACATATATATATATATATATATATATATAGCCTACATAAATATTTAAATACAGTACATGCATACATACACATAAAGACATATATTCAGTACATACATACATACAAATAGTAGACATTAATATAAAATAGGAAATGAATAAAGTTTAAACAATTGAAGTTCATTTAATAAACTGAAGTAAAAAAAATAGCAAGCTCACATGCTTAAAACTATGTTAAATAAAATGAGGTCAATAAATAGGATTGTACGAATGTTTCTAATAGAGGCAAGTAGACGTCCATCCGTGTTATTCCCGCGGCCTTCTCTCTTGTTTTACTCTCGTTAAACAAACAATTGATAAACATGTAAGTAATAAATTTATAATACGATAGATATTAGGACAAGAAATGATATTGCATAAAATATCCATCGTAGAATATTTCAAAGTTTAAGATACATAATAAAAATTATATTATTTATGTCAAAAATAAATACCTATTAAAATGATACCTACATTTCTCAGTTAGATTTTATTAATCTTGTAAGTATCGTGTCAAAATACAGGTAATAAAGAAAAGTTGGTGTTGAAGAATTAAATGAGGTTTTTCTTAACTTTAATTTTTCACATTTTCAAACTTAATTTCGTGACTTAATTTTCTGTTAGCTAATGTCTCAATTATATTGTCGCTTTCCTTGGATACATTTGGGAGTACATCAACTATCATATCTTTGTTGTTTACCCAACTATATGATTCATCGCCTATATCCCTTAATTTTTCTTTTACATCTGTCACGGCACTTCTCAACAATTTCCTTTCTTCCTGTTTCGTTGACGCTATACTTTCTAAAGTTGGCCCACTATCTATGAATAGTTTATCAGAAACTTTTCTTGCTTTGTCTCCAAACATTAGCTGTTCTGTAATCTTTGCTAAATAAACTATCATCTATTAATTTACTTAGTCTTCGTTTTGGCCTCCTTGGTAGAATAAGAAATTTTGCCTTATTGTTTTCCAATATATCGGAGTAACTCTTTCATTCTTATTTCCTATCATAATTAAATTACCTCCAATCGATTTTGAATCGCATCTGTAACTAGCATCATCGAAACCAGAAATTTTCAAATCTTTTTCTCCAATTCTTTGGAACTATATTTGGGTTTCTTTTGATTTGATCTTTGTCACTATTTTGTTTACGTTCTTTTGAACTTTTATTGTATCATTTTAATTTTTCATAAGCATATTCAACCCTACAATCACCAAATTAGGAAAGGCATTTCCTGCTAACCGCTGAATCTTCGAAGTAGAATTACGGAAAACTTTGTATTCAGTTTTTGTTAACTGGTTTATCGTTTCTAGCCTTTCTTATATACATCTGTAATATTATCGATAGATTGTGCATAATCCTGCATACTCACCTCTATTTTCTCTTTCCTTTTCCCAATAAAATAATTTCTAAAACGTGATATGTATTTTTCCTAGGTATACAAACCTAAGTTGTTTAAAATAGGAAAATTGTCTTCAGTAGAACTGGAAGGGCTTTCATTGAATTCATTAACGGAGAGTAGCTCTGTCCCTCGTCCCGTTGGAAGCACTTAACTTTTGACCTTTTGCTCAGAAATGAGAGGGTTGGCTGAGATGGTAATTTAACGTTAATGGACTAAAATTTGTATAGCTAGGAAAAATACAAATGACCTCTAATTTTCTTATTCGTTCTTACACGTATAAAAAACGTCGTTCCTTAAAATAGGGAGACTCACTGCTTGGAGGGTCGGAAGTTCACATTGAACAGGAATTGGTGTGATCTCCTTCTTCCATGGAATTGTCAATCTGCCTGATATCATACAGGGACCAAAATAATGATTCCATCCATCTCTTATCTTTCTATCATAGGGATAATAGATTGCAGGGCTCGGCCTATCCAAGTAGATTGATACGTGGTCGAAGGATGAACCGTTTCCCTGAAGGGGTAGCAGTATAGAATAATATACCTTACGTATGATGATCAATGATCGTTAGGTAGGATGGGGGAGATATTTCTCTTGATTTTAAAGACTGGAGCTCAGAAGTGTAGCTTACCCCCATCAAGTCAGATCCAGTGAATAACGCTTCAACCAATTCGTCCCCAAGAGACAGGGAAGAAAAATTAAGGAGAAGATCCAATTATTTCATCTTTCATTCCACACTTAAATTTATGTTACCATAGACAAGATATAGCCTGTCCCGTATGAGAGCTAATCTGACTACGTAACTACTTGAGCAGCTACCACAGGACCAAGCACAAAGGTGTCGAGGGACTTATTGGTAAAATCCAGTAGATAAATTAGTGTGAACCAGTGAAGGTAGTCTAACATTTCCAATCCCCAGCCTTCAACACCTGGCCAACAGCAAGATTCTTCTTGAAGGCTATGGTACGAATAAGGCCGTCTCGAATACAGGCCTGGTCAGTGGGGGAAGAAGCCAGCTTGAGTAGGTCGATTGACATGGACACGGACAAGGAAGGAGTTTGGTTGTGACATCCACAATCGTTCTTTCTCTCACGCACGTACTCATTATACATACACATTTTGTTTCTTTTTACAATCTACAGCTGATAATCCTCATAGAAAAAATAGGAAATTATGCACACCAAAAGGAGACGACTTTGAATAATCGGGCAACGAAAAATTAGACAGAGAAAAAGAGTAATTAAATTAAAATAAAACTTTCCCGTGGCAGTATTCTAATTTCATGACCCACTTATTCCAAACTACACTTGCATACAAAAAAAAAAAAAAAAAACACCCAGAATGATTCTTATAATTTAACTTTGAAAAATAAATAAAAAGTAAACAATTCCGGCAATTTGAAATAATTTAATATCTTTTGCATAATCACCCACAATCACCTGATCTTAATGTACATTTTCTTTGCTTGAAATCTTTGACGATTTATTTTCATTTTTCCACTGTAGCTATAACTTTCTTCCGAATTGTCCTATCGAAGATGTCTCAGATTCATTATAATTAGATCTGAAAGGTAGATGGCACACCTGAAAGTGTTTAAATGCAATATTAAAGTGCAAAACGCATTTTCATAAAAAGGACAGAGAGAGAGAGAGAGAGAGAGAGAGAGAGAGAGAGAGAGAGAGAGAGAGAGAGAGAGAGAGAGAGAGAGAGAGAGAGAGAGAGAGAGAGAGGCAGCAACCGAAGAATGAGAAGGCAAGAATTGAAAGAGAAGAAATCAAAGAGAGAATGAAGTAGTAGGTAACAAGGGAAATATGTGTGAATACCAAGGTAATTTTGTAAAAAGTTTAGTAATCTTTTCATCCTTATACAACAGGCTGATATTCCGTGACCAATACCACATGAAAAAAACAATGCAATCATAATTATTACAGCAATAAATATAGTACTTCGCCTACTATTACAGTTAGGAACATATCGGGCTCACTTGATGGCGTGCAATAACTAGGCTTTTCTTCATTAGCATTTGGAAAGGAAAACACTCACTTTTGGTCCAGTTCATTAATATCCTTTGTAGTTTGGCACACAGCACATAAAAAGGATTATCCTGGATTCCAAAACAGTCAAATTTTCTGGCATAACAGCAGAAAACTGTGAAGAAATCGATCGAGACCCCTTTACTGACAGCTGTGTGAAAGTAGTACTCATACCACGTGGGACCTTTCTTACCCCCCAAATGACCCGGCCTTCTCTCGAGAAATCCTTGGTAGGGGCCACATCCATAACTATGGTGGTCTGGTCCAAGCTAGTACCTTAACCATCTCAGTGGATCGTATAATGAACTCAAAAGGAGATCATATTTGTTGACACCTTTTCTGAGTCCTTCCAGTGATAGGGAAGAGTTTCTGACGCTCAGGCTTGAGGTGTTGGGTCCTCTTCAGATAGCACTGCAGTCTTCATAGGACACAAAATCAGCTATGCTCAATCATCACCCGATGCTCCATGTAAATAGGGAAGGGAGATGGTCTCAACCAGTGGTCATGCACTGATGGGTTCTGAGTTTTCGCTAAAAAGCCTAGCACGAAACTGAAAGAAACCTCCTTCCATCCCTCAGCACAGGTGACTGAGTAAGAAAGACTGTACAAAATCTCCCAATCTCTTCACCGATGATAATGCTAGTAAAAAGTCAGGAGAGTTAAATCTTTGTCTGAGAACCTTCTTAAAGGCTAAAAAACGGTACACTTAATAGCATTGAGAATGAGGATCACATCCCACTCTGTGGGCCCCTGAGGTCCAAGATTAGGCAAGACTGCTCGAAGATTCTCATGAGTATAGACAGCTGTCATGACGAGGAGAGTTCTATACCCTTTAGTCAAAAGGCCTTGCTCAAGGCTGATTAGTAGCCTTTGACAGCCATGACTGAGAGGCCCTTTTCTTGGCGAGGGAAACGAGAAAATACGCAATCTGCACTAGAGATTCTCCGACCAGAGAATTATCCCTTCTGCAACAATAATTGCAGAAGATGGCTAACTTTCCTTGGTAAACAGCTGTAGTGTATGGTCACAGGTACCTAAACATCTCCTGTGTAATGCCTCAAGCATGGTGAAGTTTAGTGGTACCTTTGAAGATGTGGCTGACAGAGGAGTGCAGACCATTCACGTAACTTTTTCAGGATCTCAACTAGTAGCGCAAACTGATCGGGATACCACTCAACAACTGGCCCTCTACCACTCAGCAACTGGCCCTCTAGGAGCTACCAGAGTCATCCTATGTCCTGGCATAATATAACCGTGCTCCCTTGATTGTTAACGTAAGCTACTACGGCGGTGGTGTTGCTCATTGATACCACCGAATGCCTCCTCAAATATTCTTGGAATGCTTATAGTGCTAGAGAGGCTGCTTGCATTTCCAGGACCTTGGCTTGCATATGAATTACTTTTTCTGACAACACTCCTGAGATGATCGGGTCATTCAGGTGTTCATCCCACCTGTCATTCCATGATCTGGGAACTATTGCATATCTGGAGGTAGAGAGTCGAGTGGGATTTCCTTGGTAATGTTTTCTTCGTTCAGCCACGAGGTAAAATTATCCTGAGTCTTCTGTCCCAGGAAGGAAAGGGAGATTCCAGGAGGTTGACCAGTGATCCTTCAAATGCTGTGAGGAATGAGCTCTCCAGCCAGGAAAGGTGACCAAGAAGACTCTACCACTTCAAAGCTGGGATTTATATCTTGTACAGAATTGATTACGCTTCCTCCTAGAAATTGCTGAAGCAATCATCTGATGGAAAGACTATCGCCGTTGCCATGTCTATCAGCATACCAAAGGACTTCAACCTATGCTTGTGTATGAGATTTGACTTCTCCCAGTTTATCACAATCCCCTGATCTTGACAAAATGTAAGAAGCCAATCTCGATCCTGTAGCAACTGCTAGAATCAGTCAATCATCAAGATACATCTACAGAGGTTGACCAGTGATCCTTCAAATGCTGTGAGGAATAAGCTCTCCAGCTAGGAGAGGTGACCAAGAAGACTTTATCAGTTCAAAGCTGGGATTTCTATCTTGTACAGAATTGATTACGCTTCTTCCTAGAAACTGCTGAAGCAATCATCTGATGGAAAGACTATCGCTGCTGCCATGTCTATCAGCATGCCAAAGGACTTCAACCTATGCTTGTGTATGAGATTTGACTTCTCCTAGTTTATCATAATCCCCTGATCTTGACAAAGTGTAAGAACAATCTCGATCCTGTAGCAACTGCTAGAATCAGCCAATCATCAAGATACATCTGCAGAGGTTGACCAGTGATCCTTCAAATGCTGTGAGGAATGAGCTCTCCAACTAAGAAAGGTTACTAAAAAGACTCTACCAGTTCCAAGCTGGGATTTCTATCTTGTACAGAATTGATTACGCTTTCTCCTAGAATTTGCCGAAGCAATCATCTGATGGAAAGACTATAGCTGCTGCTATGTCCATCAGCATGCCAAAGGAATTCAGACTCGGCTTGTGTATGATATTTGATTTCTCCCAGTTTATCACAATCCCGTGATCTTGACAAAATTTAAGAAACCAATCTCGATCCTGTAGCAACTGCTAGAATCAGCCAATCATCAAGATACATCTACAGAGGTTGACCAGTGATCCTTCAAATGCTGTGAGGAATGAGCTCTCAAGCTAGGAAAAGTAACCAAGAAGACTCCACCAGTTCTAAGCTGGGTGTTCTATCTTGTACAGAATTGGTTGCACTTCCTCCTAGAATTTGCTGAAGAAATCATCTGATGGAAAGACTAATACTGCCGCCATGTCTATCAGTATGCGAAAAGGACTTTAACCTCTTCTTGTTTATGAGATTTGACTTCTCCCAGTTTATCACAATCCCGTGATCTTGACAAAATGTAAGAAGCCACTGCAGCAACTGCTAGAATCAGCCAATCATCAAGATACATCTACAGATATACACCTGTGAGTGGGCCCAGGCTGCACCCAAGCTGTACAAGTCTTGAACTGATACACAGCAACCATTAAGGGAGAAGCAGAGGTACCTCCAAGAGGACTGATGTACGGGTACTTGAAAGTAATAGTCCTTCAGGTTCACCAAAAGCAGGAAGTCTCCCTCATTGATGGAACTCAGCACAGATCATACTGTTTTCATCTTGAACTTCATTTGTTACACAAACTTGTTCATTATAAACTGGTCAATGACTGGACCCCAGCCTCCTGTAGAAGCCCAGAGACTTGTTTTAAAATACTTATAGTGAATTCTCCAGCATTCTTTCTACCACTCTGCAAAACCAGGGCTTTTGGGGATGTTGGCGGTTTTGACAAGAATGCTATCAGTAAGAGAGATAGGGGGCTGACGATCCTAAACATGTAGGAAGTAACCATCCTGAAGGAAATTCACTACCAATGGTTTGGCTCTGTGTCTCTGCCAGGTTTCTCAATAGCATGAAAAGCATCCCCTTATCATCAGCAACAACTAAGTGGGACCACTGCCATCAGTGTTTTCATCTCCCACCAGTGTTCCTGATGCCTCATTTCCAGGAAGGACCAGGCTTGGTAGCTAAAAAGGGCTGTACAGGTACTGGTTCCTTTCTGGAAAAAGTTTAAGGTAATCCTGATAATGGTCTAGGAAAAGCTATGGGGCCCTGCCTTTCACCTGATCCTGCAGGCATGGTTGAACCCGAGGGTTTGATCGCACATTGCTTCAGAGTGCAAGGGCCTTTGTAGGAGACTGCTCACTGGATCAGAGAGTCCTGCAAAGCAGTCCGTTTCTCCATTTCTACCTACACATGACTCCTTGGAAGGAGAAACGCAACCCACACCAATAATTTCTTCATCATCAGAGCTACTTCTGAGCCAACTTGCTTTGAAAATAGTGAGACCCTCCTCTTCAAAACCCAGCTCGCTCACTAGTTTGCTTACTGGCTTGCTAGGAAGGTCACTTTCTTCCAACCAGACGGCAAAAGACTGGTGTACTTCTCCAGAGACTCCAGGGTTGATAACCCCAGTGACTTGGCGAAGTACGTCAGTGCACTTGCCCACGGGTTAAGCCAAAAGACCGCTTGGAGAGAGGTCATAGCAGATGATTCTATGACGACTTATCTAGAGGCTGAGAAGGATATGCATTCTGTCTTGAGTCTCTTTAAGGAGAGTCATTCTGTCAGTACACACATGGATGGGTCAACCTGAAGAGCTGATAGTGCAGCAAGCTCTGGTTCATAGAACTCTCTCTTCCTCAAGAGCTAAAAGGCTAAGATCTTCTTTGAGTAGCTGGAAGTGAGAGATTTCTTAGATCCATAGAACTGATCATCAACTGAATCCATGGTCAAACTAGCAAGGTTTGAACGGTGCAGCTCCAGGGATTTCAACAACCCTTGACGGTGTCTTATAGAATGACAAATCCAGACTACCCTCATTCCCAGCCAGGGTAGAAGGTGTGCAAGGTTACTCTAAAGATGTATTTCCTTCATGAATATGATTGCTCAGCCCTAAGGACAGAACCAGCAATGTAATTGGGGCCTGAAGAAGGCCAGGGAAGACTGACATCAGTAGGATAAGAATCCCTGGCACTGATACTTCAAAGACGGAAGGGGTAACATATAGTCTTCCCTCTGCTAATTGGAGCATGAGGATAGCCACAGTCCCGTACCATGAGGTACAAGAAAAAGGACTCTCTACCCCCTAGTTTTTGGGTGCTGTTCCTTCATATTGCTCTACCAAAGTATTGCAAACTGAGGGAGGATGATGGAAAGTGCCAAAGCTGTACACTTCTGAATCACCTGAGTATGGCCCCAGGGAAATGAAACACATGGCCGGGGTTCTGGCTTCGAGAACTACTCTGGTGTTGTCCATCCCCTACCCTCTGAAACAGAGGTGGTGTCGTATGGAGCCCATTCCTCTCGACTATAACTCACCTCCTTAGACTTCTTCAACCTATTTCTCTAATTCTTTTTCTTCAACTTGAAAGAAGAAGCGCCAGAATCCAAGTTAGAAGTCGTAGAGCAGGATGAAGAAAATGAATCCAAGGAGGAAGAAGAATGAACATACTTCTTTTTCTTTCCAGAACCGAGGAGGCGAGGCCTGATTAAACAACAATAACGACACAGTGCCACTGGATAGGGGTTTGGCAAACACACAGGAGCTTGGGTTCATAAGCACAGACAGAGCAAGGGTTAAAGCCCTGAAACTGCAGGCATAATAGTAAGAGTGACGGGCGCAGGTTAAAGGGTGGAAAAAATAGATGACCAAGTCAGGGGAGATGCACGGGGTAATACACAGTACTGCACTGGACCAGTATACATTTTCGGTCCAGATTCGACTTACGCCTAATCTTAGACGTGTCCAACTCAGGTATCAGCAGTTAAATCATCAACATCAGGAGGAGTAATAATTATATCTGCACTTTCTATTTCATCTTCATCATGTTCACAAAGTTCTTGCAATATCTCATCTATTCTGATAGCCGATTCCTTTCCATTTAGAAATAAAACAGAAAATTAAGGTCAAGGAATTTACGAAAATCTCAATACGTATTTTATGTATGCATGTATGTATATATGTATGTAGGTAGGTATGTCTGTATATATGTATGCATGTAAGTTATGTATATAGGCTAAATCTAGCATTTATGATTGTAAGCATGTAAGTACATATGTCTGTATGTAAGCATATAAGTATGTATGTATGTATGTGTGTAAGTTTACAGTGTCAATAAACATAACAAAAAGAATTTATTATTTAGAAAAAAATATGAAATACTAAATGACAGTATTATATAATAACACACTATCCGCGAGAAAATCTGGTATTTCTTACCTTACTTGGTTCCCAATATCACTTAGATGTGATCTCAACAAAGTTCGTGAGTAAACTGATATTTATTCAGTTCATACTTCCTCGTTTGTACTGCAGAAACTGCCCTCATTCGATGAAACATGTTCAAGTACTTTCCGATGTGACACTTCTCCTTCTCTACAAGATCAAGCAGTGACATTGCCCTATCAAGCAGGACAGTATCCTAGAGACTGACTATATATCATATGATCAGCGCCCAAGCCCCCTCTCCACTCAAGCTAGGACCAGGGAGGCCCAGGCAGTGGCTGCTGATTACTCAGCAGATAGACCTATAGGCTCCCCCAAACCCCCAATCTTAGCTCACAAAGATGGTAAGGTTGCAGACACTAATGGCACTAACGAGTCTGAGCGGGACTCGAACCCCCGTCTGGCAAACACCAGACAGAGACGTTACCAATCAGGCCTCATATGAGGACACTCACTTTCACATGATCTTACATTGACTAACATTCATAGTAACTTTGTATATTAATTATATAGAATATCATATTTAAAGGATATATATAAGTTATAATATTGCATCTAAAATGAGATTTTCAAGGAAATATGCTGCAATGAAATTTTATTATTCGAAAGGTAGATATGAAATTTATTTTACTTTCAAAATTTTCTTTAGACACTTGTGGTACCATGACAAAAATACAATGGTAGTTTAGAATGTAAAGTGTCCGAAGGATAATAATAAACCATATTAAAGGAAACAGAATCAAAGAAAAATTTTTTTTTTTCTTAACTGTCCTCAAAATAAGACACTGGAAGCTACTGGTTTAGTGTTCAACTGCATTGCTTCTGTAATGGTCATAGATAATCCCAACATGAATGCACATTCGTCCTGATTTTATCTAGTTATTAAGAAATGACAAACCACTATGAATGGATTCATACAATATGAGAAAGATTTTGATTCCGGCAAAACTCACAGCAGTGGGCTACTGTAAGCACTTCAAAACCAAGGAATAGATGAATCTAATGTTCGATCAATTAAAGCTAGGCTATCTATACGGCAAGTACAGCAATCCTAAAACTACATGAAGATAGTGAAAAAATTCCAATTGAGAAATCAGTTAGATGGAGAGACGACATTTCTCCTAAATCATTCACAGCGTGGCTAAAAGAAGCTTTTGAGAATTTGAATTGTGAAACTATAGGATTTAATACTAATGAGGAATGCCTTTTTAACTCAAGATTTGAAAATGACATAGTTCTATTTAATGAATCATGGGAGGAATATCAAAAGATGAGAGAAGATTTCAATAAAGTTGAAATGTAGTAATGGAAAAGAAGAGTAAAACTAAGACAATGTTCAATGAAAAGGTAGACAACAAATAAGATTTATGGACGAACGTTTAGAGATTCCTAAGGAATATACTAAGTTAGGACAGACAATAATTGTTTCCCCGGACATGAGAACGAAATTTAAAGAAGGATTAGCATGGGATACAGAGCTTTTGGTGAACTAAACGAGATTATGAAAATTAAAATGCCACTTTCTCTAAAAAGACAAGTATTTAATCAAATGGTCTTACAAGTATTCACTTATGCATTAGAAACTTAGAGTCTTACTAAACACTTAGAACACATGCTAGTTACAACTTGAAGAACTATGGAAAGAATAATGATGGGAATAATTGTAAGAGACAATAAAAGAGCAACATGGACAGATGAGCAAGCTAATGTAGAGGATATTCTTGAAACGTAAGAAACGAAATGGTCATTAGCAGGACATATAATGAAATATACAGATATTAGAGGTAAATTAAGAATAAGAGAATTGACTCAAGAGATTACAAACGAAGCAGGGGAAGGAAGAGAAGACGATGGATCGACGATTTAAGTAAAAATGTGCAGGTATACACTGGCATAGAAAGACCATAAACCTACGGGAGTGGAAGCATATGTCTAAGGCCTTTGTCCTGAAGTGGATTAGTTATGGCTGATGATATATATATATATATATATATATATATATATATATATATATATATATATATATATATATATATATATATATATATATATATATATATATTTATATATATATATATATATATATATATATATATATATATATATATATATATATATATATATATATATATATATATATATATATATATATATATATATATATATAAATAATATCAGCCGTTACTAATACACTACAGATCCTAGGCCTCATACATGGCTTTCTGCTCCCGTCTGTTTATGGTCTTTCTATGCCAGTTTATACCCAGAAATTAGACACATTAGTAAAATAGAATTCGTATGCTTTCTACAACATTTTGGCTAATCCTAATTAAAGCCTTACAAGAATGGAAACATAGCAATGACGCATTTAGTAAGGTAAATATACTTGTTCAAGAATCTAGGACCATCAAACTAATGTAAAAAAGGAAAAAAAAAAAAAAAAAAAAAAAAAAAAACCCTCGGTTAAAAGTAAGTCGAAATTTTGCACGGAAACATAACGTGAAACTCTTCTTATAAACTGATTATGGTAAATGACTAACGCAATTTCATTCATCTGGTGCTGAATGAGAGTTCTTTCCTCAGTAAACAATACAGATAATGGGAGTTAACTTTTTGACGATTAGAAAATAATTCATGAATAGGTCAGGAATATCATAGATGCTAACACATCTTTTTATTATGAAAACATCGTATCATGGGCCGAGAAAATATATACTGTAGATAAAAGCAAATGAGAATTCTCTACACCTCCTCCACACCGCCGAAGGAGGAAGAGGGGGAAGAGGAGGAAAAGCATGAGAAGAACAGAAGGCAACAGTGATGTCGGTGGTGGATGAGGAAGAAGTCCAACTACCCATCCATCCATCGCGACTCTCTCCCCAAAATAAACCTCCACCGATTTCCAATATCAATTGGTAGTCCAACAGAGAGTTTGAGTTGGTCGGTGAGTTTGCGATTAGACCTTGCTGACAGCTGATTGTCGACTGTTTGACTGTAACGTTTGCTGATTGGGGGCCCATTGTCGCCTCTTATACTACTCTGATCACTTGATGGAGGCTGCTGCCCTCCTCCTCCTCCTCCTCCTCCTCCTGCCCAACCAAGGGCAGAGGGGAGGGCCAATCTTCGTCGTCCCCTCCATCCCCTCCCCGTCTTATTGGGCCAAATTGTCTCTGGTCTGTACGGAATAGTTATTGCAGCTCCTACAAAAAAAGGACAGGAATCGTTAAAATTGTGTTTCATTTAATGTTTGCAAATCCTAGAAGAAAATATTTATTGGCAGATGTAAATAATTTATTATTAACTCAGGAAACGATATAGAAAATGATAAATTATATATCTCTGTAACAATATGGTACATCATTTTAGAATTTAGTAAATGATTATATCTAGCATTAGAATTTGTGCTATGTTGTTTTATTATTTACAAGTAAAGTTATTTAAAGCACAAGCACAACCTGACTACGTATTAAGATGGTCAAAATCAGAATTACGCTTAAAGAAATTTTGAGTTATAAAATTAACAAAAAGGTTTAATTATCTTTTCCTTCACTGCATTATAACTTGTTGCCAATGCTGACATTACGTGCAATATATGGTCTTACTTACGGATGTATACTACTTTGTTTACGAATAGAGTAAGATTTCTCTTTCTTCTTTCTCGACATTTCAGAGCATCTTGAGAATCTGTTCCTGTCTAGGATTTCTCCCAATGACCCTTTGACATTTATTGTCAAACAACATGTTTTCCGAGTGTTTTCACCCAAGAAAAGTCTGACCGTTTTCTTTTACGAATTCATAAATCTCTATTTTTTCATTCATTGAATTTTATATTGCTTATGTGCCTGAGGAGATTACATCAATCCCGAGTAGAATCTGTAGTGCCTTTATTTGATCACACATCAACGAAGTATTTTTCTGTCTAATCAACCAAAGGAGGCAACCTGGAACTCAAAATAATCTCATTTCTGAACAGGGGAATGATATTAAGAATTCCCCTCTGTATTATAAAGAGCAAGTGTCTGGTTATATATAAATACACACACATACATACATACATGCATACATACATACATATATATATATATATATATATATATATATATATATATATATATATATATATATATATATATATATATATATATATATATATATATATATATATATATATATATTCGATGATGCTCAGCTCTTCCCGTACATTGTGTAGGGGGAGAGGAGTAGCCATACCTTGGTGAGAGAGAGAGAGAGAGGTGCGTGTTTGAGTGTGTGCAGGTCTATCTAAATATGCAGCCGTCATTTTTGACGGGTTGCGTACACTAGTAACTAACGAATGAATAAATTACCCCATCCTTGTATTTTAATATAAATCAATATAAATCCATCAATATAGATTGAATATTAGTCAAAATTTATAAATGGTGTATTTGAAAAGTCAAAATCCATGAATCAGAAGATAAATCGAAAAAAATTCAACATATAATGATAAACTATCAAAACCATAAATTAGAAAAACTATAATTCTTCGATTTGATCATAAGACATGCTCGGTACTTAGGGATACCCCTTTTTGGTCTCTTGTAAAAGCTATGATTAAAAGTGTTACAGAAAGGTATACAATCATTCAAGCTCTAGCAAAAAACCAACTTTTTTTTTTTCAATATTATTATTATTATTATTATTATTATTATTATTATTATTATTATTATTATTATTATTATTACTTTCTAAGTCATAACCTAGTTGGAAAAGCATTATGCTAAAGCCCAGGGTTCCAACAGGGAAAAT
>NC_090755.1:48098398-48100898 GCF_036898095.1 Palaemon carinicauda | reverse complement strand
TATTTCCAAGGTAGAGAAACAAACAAGTTTTGAGTTATTGTAAACATTGCCAACAAATTTTAATGTTTTTTATTATTAAAAAAAAAAATTGTCAGTGGTGAAATTGGCAAAGTATTATCATTATTATTTTCTTTTCAAAGACGAGTTTGAAATTACATTTTTAAAATTCATTTATCAGATCAGCCTCCAAAGACCTCAATATCGTAATATTAATAAATTATCATAAAACCTAATAATATCAATGTCTCTACATTGTGCAGATGATCTATACTGAATACTGATTCATATATGACGTCATTTTATTAAAACTTCAATTTCAGCTTCGCCGAGTGTCAAACTTCCCTTATCTCTTCAACAGAAACCAGACCCCAAACAAGGCAAGGTCTAAATATGTATGGCATGTGTCTCGACAGCACTTCGGAAAATGCGAGTAAATTAGCAGATGCATTTTATAATGTTCCTTTCCAGTCAAACGCAGCATGTCAATTATCTAATATATTTTTTCGTGTTATTTTTATAACATCTGTAAGATTTTTTGGATGTCTATCAAGATCAAAATAGTTGGAGGTTATTGGTTTTTACCAATGTTCTTAGAAATAAAAGAAATCAAATTATGATCTCTTGAATTGAAATTCTTATTTTTTTTTCTAACAGCCACATGAATATACGCGTCTGTGTGACATATGAATAAAACAATACACAGAAATTATAAAGCAATTTTATAATTGTATCTATATCGTAATTTTTTAGTATTTGTCTATACCTGGTCATGGAGTACCATTCAAAGATTATAACACAGGGAACGCTAAAAATAAAAGTGAAACCTGGATTTGGTTTAAAGGTTTAAAGACCGCTCATGAATGGCAGAGGCAAGGGACAGTGACATTGCCCTATCGAGCGGGACAATGGCCTAGAGACTGATCATATATACATGTGATCAGCACCCAAGCCCCCTCTCTACCCAAGCTATGACTAAGGAGGGCCAGGCAATGGCTGCTGATTATTCAGCAGATAGAGCTATAGGCTCACTCAAAATCCCATTCCTTAGCTCACAAGGATGGTAAGGTTGCAGCGACCAAAGAACCGAACGAATACGAGCGGGACTCGAACCCTAGTCTGGCTTTCACCAGTCAGGTACATTATATGGTGCTGTTATGTTTTTTACTTTAATTTTGTTGCAACTGTGAATACGGTTTACTGTACTCAAGTAGTTTCTTTTTCCCTTAATGGTAAAACATAAAGCATATCGTAACAAAATTTATTGGCTGATATAATATACTGTAATTATGCCATAGCAATATCGTTCCGAGTTATGGTAGGTAAAACATGGTCAAACTGTATAGTTATTAGTTTACTAGTAGTCATGCTAAAAGCCTTAGAACATATTTTTAAAATAATATATTGATGAAATTTTTTTTTTATTGAGATTTAACTGCTAATTTTATCCGTTTCAAAAAAATGTATATAGGATTAATTGAATAAGGACAACGTAGTTCAAATCTTGGACGTTAGCTTCCCCCCCCCCCACCCCCTCCCCCCAAAAAAAGATAAGTTATATTTGTCCGAATATAGTTTTGGCTAATCTACCCAACAGATGTGAATTCCTTAGTCTCATGTCATTAATAATAAAAGTGACATTACAGTTGGGTTACAATAAGCAATGCTCCCGTTTGGCTTCCTGCCACCTCGCCAATTGCCTCACTTGTTATATGTTGCTTCTAATCGATTCCTAAAATCCTTTTCAATGCTTAATTCTCAAATTTTGCAGAAGTTAACATGGATTATACAAGTGAAATGTATATTTTCACTTTGCTATGGACTGATACTGTAATTGCCCTCCAACTATTTTGAGCATGCCCTTTGCTTGTTCTACCATCCCAATTCTCTCCTTGAATTCTGTAACTAGTGATCTATTGCTGGTAATGAGGGTTCCTAAATATTAGGAAGAGTTTGAGTTGGGTAATATTACTTGTCTAATAAGGCAAGTTCGTCTGATCTACGCTCTGAATCTGCATGACCCTTAGATCGCCAATCTAACCGTACTCCCTTCCTGTACTAACCTATCACTAATTTCCTGCATTTCAGCCATTTTAGAGAAAATTAGAGCTACATCAATCTCTGTTCCCCTTTCCATTGGATGTCATTATTCATTCCTGCATTGCCTTGTACATTAAACAATCAATCATCACCATAGACAGTTGAGGGGACAGTATACCACCATGCAGTACTCCAGTCTTAACTTCAAATGCCTTTGTAGTATTATCATCAACCATTACCTAACAACAATTTCCACTATGCATATCCATTATGAGGCTTGCAATCTTTTCTGGCTATCCCATGGTGCCTTAGAATCTTTTTAACACATTACGTGAAATACTATCAAATGCTCTCTCTTAATCTACAAAGCATAAAATAATAGGGGATGTTAGTTCGTTACACTGTTGAGGTATACGTCGTAGAATAAAAATTTGATTGTCACATCCGTTACCTTTAGTGAAAC
>NC_090755.1:48065898-48095898 GCF_036898095.1 Palaemon carinicauda | reverse complement strand
GATGACTGAATATTAATTTATTATTATCCTCATTGTTATTATTATTAGTAGCCAAAGTAACCTTAGTTGGAAAAGAAGGATATTACAAGCCTAAGGTCCCCAATAAGGAAAGAAGCCCAGTGCAGAAAGGAAGGAGAGAAATAGCGAATAAACAATATATAAGGACTAAGCAAAAAGCAATAAAACAGTCTTCCTCTTTCCCACCGTTATCTACAGTAAGGGGTCGGTTGCCTGTTGCGCCCTCACCAGTGTTTAAGATCAGTAACAACGTTCAAATTTATCTGTCACATATAAACTATGAAACAAGATTGAAACCAAACCGTTCAACAGAGAACCATTTGGAGGAGATGCAGAGAGAACATTGTTCAAAGAAGGTTAGTTGCTGAAACATAGGTAGTACAAAGGACTTGCAAGATAAAGGCGACGTACGTCGTGTCTGACGATGAGTGTGGTTTGATTATCAACGCTCTAATGAGGATTTTGTTTTACAAGGGAAACGTTCATGAAATTTGAGTAAAAGGGACTCATCGTCTGCTCGGAAAGTTGAATGATGAATGACGCTGTGCCAACTTCATGTAATTGGTTCAATTAGATTATCAGTAATTTATAAAGGCTTTTCAGTATTAGTCCCAATTCCTCTTAGTTAATATAATTCTATATGCCAACTGATATGAAATGTTTATCGAGTTTCTTTATCTGGTAAAAGCTAACCTTTCTATGAATTATAACAATGATAGTCATAATTATAGTAATTTTATAATGATAACTATAATTATACATAATTAACAGATTATCTTATGTGAAAAGCGAAAGATATAAGATTAATTCACTAGCTTCTATAAAACACAACCAAATCATAAAAAAAAAGAATGACAAAGAGGAAAGGAAATAGTATAACTAAATCTATATTAATAAAAACTAATAATAAAAAAGTATTTAACTTCTAAAAAAAAAAAAAAAATCTATGAATTTGAATGATAGTGATTACAGCAACCACCAAGCTTCGAGAATATAGGTAGCATACTTATATGACCGACCCCTCATACCACCCCCAACCCCCGCCCGCCGTAGGACACCTGAAACGACACAGCTATCAATAATAGACCCGTCGATGTTTTCATTAACAGGGCAAAATATAATCGAAAGAATGCGATGTCGAGTGGCGCCAAATGTCCAAAAATGAACAAACATTATAGAATACATCCCTTGGCGCTGTGGACACTTTTGATCTGCTAAATTCCGTCCCTCTCATCATTTGTTGGCACAACTTTATTATCAGCAAATATTTCAGGAGAGGAGACACACTTTTGGCGGGGCTGTTTCCTTGCACTCCTTCCATCGACAAAGTTTGTTTGTGATTTTACTGAGATGTGAATCCTTTTCCGTCTGTTCAACAATTTCACGTTTCAATAAGACTGTAGAACAGAGAGAGAGAGAGAGAGAGAGAGAGAGAGAGAGAGAGAGAGAGAGAGAGAGAGAGAGAGAGAGAGAGATGGAAATTAAGGAGGAAAAGGGGACCGATTCCCTTCGAGGAAAATAAAACCCAGCCGTCAACACGCACCCCACTTAAATTCCAATACATTGCAAACTTTACTCCCTTTCAGTTTTAAAAGCCATTCATTTGCCTCCCGCCCAAATATCCACGTGAAAATTGTTCGCCGTCTGAAACTTTTATCGAAATTAAAGTCCCCCTCCAAAACTAATACTTTCCATAACTCACAAATGAGGACAATGTAGCAACGTAATGCACCAGGAGAAATTACAATATCCATCCTCAACGAGTATTTTCAACTCCATTGTCTAAATACAATCAAACAAAATTACACGAAAAAAGTCCCGATCAAATTCTCAGCTGTCAGCCTGAATGATTTTATGGGACTTCTTATATATGACGGTATTGTCTGATTAAAATGCAAAATAATGGAAATATTATTTACTGCACATTCTTGTATCCATGAGAACACTTAAATCTATGGATGTAAGCCTGAGTTGGTATTAAGGTACTGTATTATGCCTGCTTATCAATACATTTGTGTGCGCTTGCATATTTTTCATTTCCAATTTCAGTAGCTTTTGTTATACCTTAATTATTCATTTTTCTTTTCACAAAAAACTAGTTTGACTACATTTGCTCAATAATTCAAAACAAAATTATATAGTCTTTTAATAAACAGAAACAAATTGCAATCTCCTGTGATATGAAATTGCAAAACTGGTCAAGACAACAAGTCTTTGAACATGAGAAAAGATTAACGGTGGCGTACCTGGTTATTAACTCTATAAAGTCCAACTTTCCGTTTATTTGCCATTGCGAATAATATTAGCAATACTTGCTAACCCAGATCCATTGATGACCCAAAGGGTAACACAAACACTGCCAATTTTCGGCTTTTTGTGTGCATAATTTATTGGTAATATAATAACCTTTTACTTTGGCAGCACAATGAAGTACCACTACGGACTGTCCACGGAGGGTCTAGGATAAGTTTCTGTACCATTACTTTAATCGGTTGAAAACAGTTATGTTCCCATTTTTAAGCTAGATAGCATAAATACTCTTGCTTTTTTACACTCACAATTATTCCTAAAAAATCTTCATATATTTGAATTTTTGCTGCTCTCATTTCCAGAAAAAAAAACTATGTTGAGTTACCGCATGAACATTAAATTTCTATATCTTTTAATAATATATTTATGATTTTCCCTATCTCTTGTACAACTGGGTACAATAAATATCAGTTTGTTGGCAGACAGTATTACCTCCACCCCTAAATTCCATCTGATAATATGGTTGTTATTGCAGAGCAAGAGAAATTCCTAGCTGGAAAAGAAGGCTAAAAGCCCGTTCAAAAAAAGGAGAACAACCAGAGAAATAACAAAATAATAACAAAGTGAACAGGACCTTGCAGAGGCTAAGGACCGATTGGAAAATTATGAAAATTAAGGTCAAAGATGACGGGAAAAGATACAGAAAACACAATCTCTTTATAAAGCGTAAGATATCCATGGCCCTTTTAATAAGCCCGACCAACACCTTTTCAATAAAAAAGGAGGAAGAGAAAAGAAAATCTGCTTGTGTGTGAACTCCAGCAAGAGATGACTAACCTAAGACAAGTGGAAATGCTTGGTACAGAAACTCTGTGACTATCCAAGGCTAGAAAACGTCCTTTTGGTTTTGAAGTATATATCTCCTAAAAGAGCTACTTAGCCTCACAATGTGGGTAAATAACCTCTGCAGTGACAGTAGTTACCCACTTAAATGTGATTTTTAGGTGTGCCTTACTTAGTTTTGCCATATGTGCGAGGAAAGAAGAGAGTTTGTAAGGAATATGCCAGACTATTCAGTGTATGTTAAAATAAAGAAAAATTTTGTATCTTGAGGAGAATCCAACATAAATCTGTCTGGCCTGTCCTAGATCCTTCAACTCCTTGTTGTAGTATCTCAATGGGTGGCTGGTGTTGCCCCTTTGCCATCTCATTCAGATGATCGTTTACTGCTCTCATTTCTCCATTATCCCTTTGACGAAATCCTGCTAGCAAGCAATTCTTCCCATTGGTCTCTATTCTTATAGTTAAATGTGGACCTAAATGAAATTGAGATCCCACCCAAAGCTTCAGGCATTTTGAAACAAAGTTTTTTCTGTTGATTTGGAATTTTTTTTTTTTTTTTTTTTTTTTTTTTTTCTTTTTTTTTTTTTTTTTTTTTTTTTTTTATCAGCCAACTTTGCTCCTGATACTACCTTTATTACACTCTAACTACTCCTTTCTTCGAATACCTGAATACTTTCCATAAGTCTTCATTGCAAGCGGTGTCTTCATACACACATCATTCGAATTGAGGACTTATTGTATACAATACAAAATAGCTGAATCCTATCAGAACTGTTACGATTGAACATTATTGTTGAAAATTCTGAAGTTTACTTATCATGATAATTGGTGACAGATCATTAGGCCAATTACATAAGTTTCAGAGTTATCAAGCTCAAACATCATGGCAGGCAGTGTTTCCGGAAAGAGTACTCCAAAAATATATTACTGATTAGGAATAACTAGTTTTTAAACAAGACCTGTGTAGTTTATTGGTTATTTTCCTCCCCCTATCTTCATCATTGGTTGTTCATTTAAAGGTTGAAAGGCCGCTCATGAATGGTAGAGGCAAGGGACAGTGACATTGCCCTATCAAGCAGGACAATGCCCCAGAGACTGACCATATTACATAGAATAGTCAGCACCCGAACCCCCACTCCACCAAGCTAGGAGCAAGGAGGGCCAGGCAATGGCTGCTGATGACTTAGCAAATAGACTTATAGGCTACCCCAAAGCCCCTATCCTTATCTCACAAGGATGGAGAGGTTGCAGCGACCAAAGGAACTAACGAGTTTGAGTGTGACTTGAACACAAGTCTGGCAATCACCAGGCAAGTACGCGCCACCACCAGGCAACCACAACCCATTACATTGGGTTCTTACCATTTACATTGAGGAAATTAAAGAAACTCTTGCCTCAGGTTCATTTACCATTTTCTATGTGCTGGATATTATATCTTCTCTAATCCATTTTTACACGCATCATCTTTTCCTCCTGTAGTCTACGTAGGATAATTTTCAGTAGAAACCTTTACCGCTTTTAAAGCTTCGTACACTCATAGCATGATAAATGTTGATAGCTTTAAGAATAAACAATAAAGAGTGAATGTAATAGTTTGACTTCATCTCCTTACACTTCCCTTTTATCTGCAGACATTACTGTTCACCCCAGTTTAATTAACCTTATTAGCGGACAAGAAGCATTGACTTATATTTTTTTTTTTTTTCTGAAATTCAATCACGACTTCTATTATTTTAGTAAAAGCAATCTATAGACTTTTAATATTCTAACATTGGGAGAAGCAAATTGAATGGTCATGGACTCGTTTGTACTAAACATTGGTATTTATCCTTCAATAAGGAGGTGCTTCTCCATATAGCATATTTCCATGAATATTGAAAGCCTTTAAGTGTATAAATATTTCCCACTGTTTGCATTTCTTTCCCAAGCCCAACTTTTTTTTAACCTACACTTGATGTTTGTCTTCTAGAAAACTTGAGAACCATCCTAGCATTTCTGACTCTCGATTTAGATGATGAAAAGTAAGACCATCTTGAGCTCGATACTACTTTACACAACTCTGACGTTCTATTCCAAAAGAATTTTGGTACATCCAATGTCATTGATCCTAATCATTTTAAATGTTATGATGGGGTCTGATTTAACCATGTCGCTACTCGTGTCTTCCAGAAGACGAAATTTTGCCTGTCCACTTCCTATCTAATGTCTCTTGCAATCTCATAATTTTTCCTCATTCATCTATTTTCATTAAGGATGTACTTTAAATCCCCTTTCTCAACTTATCATCTCATTCCCATCTCCTAATTATCTGGGGATATTTAAGGTTGAATCAGAGATTCTCTACCATTCTCTCCATTGAATGACTCAAATCTTACATACAGGTTTAATTAACGTCAACTTCATAAGGCTGACGAGGCCTGGTTGTACGACGGATATAACTTTGGACACTGTTCTTGAATACCTTTTTATAACATGCAGCAATGGCCATCTTGTTCAATTTGTATATAATAAGATTTACATGATATGGCCTTCTTCCAGGATGAGAGTTTCCTACCTTCCTCTTTTAGCTGCTTGGTTGCTATCACTTGAAAAGATACACATCGCCGCTCTTCTTCTTGCATGACCAACTTAATTCATCTCCAAGAAAACTTCTCAGAGTCTAACTGTAAAGTAAAATTGAGCTGGTTCATTGTAAGTTTATGAATTCATAAATTGGACCAAAAGACCTAATACTGGAGCTTGGGAGGCCATTCGGGGAATACGTGCAACAGAGGGGAAACCCTGAAGTTGCAGCATGAAGGAAAAAATCAAGCCGCCGGACAGCAAGATGGAAGAAAGGAAGCGTGACCAGAGGTGTAGTGTACAAAAAGAAAATACAACTAGGAGCCGAAAGAACACAACAAGAACCTTTGATTATTGCCTATAGAGCATAGATTGAGGCCACAAAATGCATCAATACCTGCAGGGCAATAGGAAATGTAATATTGCATGAATTTAACGTTATAACATATCTGACTTTAAGCTCACTTAACAGTAAAACAACTCTATTCTTGCAAAAAGAAAATAAGCTCTCACATCCGATTTTTTATCTTTCATGTAATTAAAAATAGTAAAATTAATTTTTTAAACTAAAAACTAGATATACAAAAGACGACTAACATCATTACTTGTACCCACTTACTAACTCCTTTACCATGTAGAAACATTAGCGCTACTAGTGCCATTCGTTTCGAGACACTTGTAACTTTACAAATATTTTTTTCTACACCTCATACAAAAGGTACTAAAATAAAATTTTGCTCTATCTTAAACAAAACTTTCCTTTTCAGTACTTACAAACTATAATTTTAGCTATTATTTCTTACTTATACTTTTAAAAGGAATATATTAATTTTTCATTAAATAAATAACGGCTCTTTCAATAAAAATATGAAACTTTTATTAAGCAGTACCTCGAAGGAAATCACCTAAGCGTAAGTGGAGCACTTAGATTTAGATTCAAATTATACTTCCAAATGCATTTTCTAATACAACAACTATGTTACGACTTATCTCATTTTATAATAAGAGCGACGGGCGATGTGAACATATTTTACAGCTATTATCATCTCAGCTGGTTCTTCCTTTTCCTTCACTAATTTATGAAACCTAACCATCAACTCTTCACTTTTGACTACACCCTGCTTTTTTAAACACAAGTACACAAGTACAAAACTAATTTCTTTATCATTTATAAATAACTGTTATTGTATATGCTTACCTTTGATCGACAATTAATATCATTAAAGTCCCCAAACTACCACACACCTTAATAACAGCTGGCATAACAAGAAATACTAGCGCGTAAAGTCATTGACTTTTGCCTTGCCGGAATCTTCGAGAAATCCTCTAATAAGATTATATTTGTTCATTTCTTGCGTAGTAAAAAAGGAACCAGTAATAGAAGAAGTCAATGGAATGAGCAGAAGAAGTGAAATATACAGTAATCTTCGTCTTCGGACAATGGTGGTTTTGTAATATTCAGACGAAAGAAAACATGGTCGAGTGGGGAATTGTAGTAATAATACAAATTGATACATCTTCCATTTAATCTCCTTTTATACAAGTAGTTCAACTAAGCTGTTGTCTATCAGAACCTTTTTTATACCGCACGTCATTCATACACGCTCGTACATTGTAACGGTTTTGCTTTTTATCTTATCACTCACTTTTCCCTACCTGTATAAACATGGTAACTCAACTTTAATTTAGTTTGAATTTTTGTGATGTTCTTGCTCGTAAACCCTGGTATTTAAGCTCGATGTCTGTTTAATAAAGTTTAGGTGCATTCACCTCGCCTCTCAGTTATCACCTGACTGGTGCCTAGCGGCTAGCACATTGATTACCACTGGAATGTCCAGCTCCCTCCCGCTGTCCCCTTCACTGCTGTGCCTTACTGTTGATGATGCCGTCCTCCAACACTGACTACTATCAATGCCAACCCCCTAAAACTATGGCCCTTCGCAAGTACAGAGGCATTCGCTGGTTTCAGAGTGCCAAGGTCCAGCTTCGCATTAGGGGCCTAACCAGGTCAATCACCAAGGCAGACTATGTTCTCGTAGTGATCGCCAAGGACACTTTCCCGGAAACTTCAGATTGGCTTCACGAACAAGGGGTCACCCCAATCACAAACGATGCCCTCAAAACATACCTCCTGGAGCACTGCTCACCACACCCAGACGCCAGTATAGTCAAAATTTTGCAGCTCTCTCAATAACTGTTATGGGATCAAAAGGCTTTACTCACCGTCAGGGAAATGACCAATATCACTCACTTGCAACCTACCGCAGACGGCCCTCCTCATGAAGTAAATCTACTTTATGCCCTTTGGGTACTGCACTACCCGAACCAGTACACGCTGCCATCTCTGATGTCAATATTTTACCCATGAAGGACCTGATTACCAAAGTAGACGCCCTTATGGACAGTCACTTCACCACCTTCAAGACCTCCATCAATGCCTCCACTCCTGATGAAGAGAACAACTATTCAACATTGACCAAAGCTGACATGAATGTTGTAGGACACAGATGTCCACCCTTTGATGTGCCGGAGAGGCGACAAAGCTGCCAACACCCCATACATACCAACCCTCTCTTACCCCCAACCAGCAACCTCTATAGCCACTTACTGGAGCCCATAAGCCGCATTTATGCTACTACCACTCCAGATTCGAGGCTGCTGTGAAGAAATGTGCAAATGGTTGCCAGTGGCCAAAAAACGTGTAAGTAGGCCATCGCTTCTTGTGCTGGTCTTCCCTGTCACTAATTTTTTCTTTTTATATGATACGCATGTGATTTTTGGTAGACACGGGTGCTTGCTGCTCTTTTCTACCAAGGCGACTCTCCGTCTGGTAGCTGCAAATGTATCTGTGATACCTTCCTACTGTTATAAAACCCTCACATTATCGTTTAGAAGCGCCAAATAAAATTAGAAGTTTCTTGTTGATAACATCACACTGCGAATCCAGGTACGAATTTCCTCTCAGATTTCCAGCTCATAGTGATGTCGCTCACCAAAAATTGGTCAATGCAGATTCACACTCCTCGACACCTCTCTAACCCGCCCCCTCTGCCCTCACTCTCCACAACAGTGTACCCACGGATAGCTACGTCCACTTCCTCAGGTCGTACCCAGAAGTTTTCCTTCCAGAACTTCGTCAAATGCCCTTGGTTCCCACTAAACACGTTATTCATCCCCATTTCAAGACAACGATGCCCCCAGTGTTCGCCAGATTCAGGCGTCTAGCACTGAATTGTTTGGCAGCCGTAAAATAAACGTTCGCTGAATTGGAAAATAGTGGCCTTTGCCAAAATGTAACAAGCCCATGGTCGTCACCCTTACACATCATCCTGAAGAAAGATGGCTCTCTGCGTCTGTATGGGATTTACAGTCTTGTGAACATGCAGACAGAACCGGATCATTACCCCTTCCTAAACATCGCCGAAGTGACATCCTTCTTGCACAAAGCAAATGGTTTCTCCACGCTAGACCTCCTAAAGGTGTATTATCTGGTGCCCCTGAACCCAGAACATATCTCCAAGACTATCATCCTCACCTCTTTTGGTACATACACTTCCAATTACTCCTGTTTTGGCCTTCGTGATGCTGGGGCCACTTTTCAATGCCTCATGGATAGCCTCTTAGGGGACAACCAGTTCTGTGAATGTTAATTGGACGACATATTTGTGTTTTCTTCTTCCAAAGAGAAACACCTCCGTCACCTACATATCGTACTTGAGTGCCTACAACAGAGAGGCCTTGTAGTCCAGCACAACACTTGCACCTTTGGTACCAATGAAGTATCATTCTTAGGGCACCCTATCACTCCTCTTACATCCCTTACGCCGATATACTGTACAGATACTGAAGACGAGGTATATTTGGCACGGCATTAATAAGGATGCTAAGGATTGTGTCCATGCCTGTGCTTCATGCCAAACTCCAAAATTGCATTGACAAAACGGATTTAGGTGGGGGTTCCTTTCCTCAACCTCAGCGGCATTTTGCTAACATTCCCATTGACATAGTAGGTCCCGTACGCACATCACAAGGACATCGTTACCTATCTACCGTCGTCAACTGCTCCACTCGTTGGCCTGAAGCCATTCCTGTGGAAACTGCAACGTCTGCCTCATGTACATCTGACTTACTCTCAGGATGGATAGCGAGATTTCATATCCCTGAGCATATCACTTCTGACAGGGGTACCACCTTTCAACTGTGGACATAATTAGCAAATCTCCTGGGAATTACCCTACTATAAACAACCTCCTGCAACCCTGATGCCAATGGAATGCTTGAATGTTCCCCGCTCCCCCACCCTCAAAGCAGCTTTGATATCCCACTGCAGGAATTCCAACTGGTTTACCCTGCTTCCCTGGGTCTTCCTGGGACTAAGGACCACCACTAAGGGCACCCTGGACCTCTAGTCAGCTGAAATGGTGTATGATAACTTTTTGGTCGTCCCTGCCGAATTCTTTTCTGTTTGCAACTTCCTCCGATAATCTCCAGCGCTTACATCATGTTGGGGGAAAATTTACTCCATGCCGCCAGACTTACAAGCCACTAACTAAGAAACACATACTGACAGATCTGCACTTGGCAACAGACTTTTTCCTGAGTAACGACGCTAGCAAGCCACTGCTAACGCCCCCTTACACAGGCCCTTTCCTCATGATCCAACGTAAGCCGAAGGATTTCTTCATCAAAATTCTTGGCAAAGAAAACTGGGTGTCCATTGATCATCTAAAGCCTTCATATCTCCTGCCAGATGTCCCACCTATGGTACGCCTTACAAGAGCAAGGCGCCCTATTTCTCATATATGTAGTCATTTTTAGGGGGGAGCCATGTACCGCACGTGTTTCATATATGCTCGTACACTGTAACAGTTTTGCTTTCTATCTTATCTTTCGCTTCTCAATGCACTGTTAATAAACCAACCTGTATAAAGGTGACAGGCCATGTTTAATTTTGTATGAATATTTGTGACGTTCTTGCTTACAAGTCCTGGTATTTAAGCTCGATATCTGTTTAATAAAGTTTAGTTGCATTCACCTCGCCTCTCAGTTATCATTTATTAGTTAAAGGACCCTTCTCTATAATAAAAATTTTTTATGGAGTTTGTAACACAAATTCTTAATTAAGATGACGTTAGAATGTTATGTAAAGCTTATTTTGGAGATCGAGCTAAGATTGTTAGAAACATTTTACATAGAAAAACCTAAACATAATTTCGACTTACATAACTCTACAAGTTTCAACAGGAAAGCGTTTTAATTTCTAAATGTAATTCATTTTAACTTATTGTTGATTTAGACTTTTATCAATATTTTTTAGTGTTGTACAAATTCCATATGTTTGTAACTTTACATGCAGAACCTGATGAGGAACAAATTTCCAAAACGAACGTTGTCTTAAAACATATTCGCACAGCTGTTTTACATAAAAAATTTAAGATGACAGTCAGCTACTGAAAGGCACACAATAGAATAATATTAAAAAATTAGTAAAATTAGAAAATAAAAAAGACTTCCTGAGGTTAGACTGATTTCGAAAAACCATGACTTTCTAAATGGATTGAAATTTTGTGCGATTAAAGAAAAAACACAAACCGGAGGAAAACCTATAAAGAATATGATTTGGATGGATGTAGTTAAGAATATTATCAACAGGTTTTCGTAAAACTCCTTAATCCTTTCTATATATTAACTAAAGAGAGAGAGAGAGAGAGAGAGAGAGAGAGAGAGAGAGAGAGAGAGAGAGAGAGAGAGAGAGAGAGAGAGAGAGAGAGAGAGAGAGAGAACCTAAACTACTTCATATAGCCAGCAACTCCCTCCTGCTTATTGCACATTTTGTAAAGCCTTCTGGATTGCACTTTCTAACGTTGGGAATACAATGAACACTCTCTTGCTGCTCATTACGAGCACACTCCTCGCTCCCAGGCAAAGTGGCAAGAGACCCGCCCTCGGGTGCAAAATGAAATGGGGATGGAGATGACCCTCCCCTCCACTCTCCTATTCTCCACTACCAAGGGGATGGTATCCCTATCGCCAGCCAAACCAAACCTTCACGCGTTTCATTATGGTACCAGATTTAGGTTGGGTGTCTGACGTTAATCTGTATAAGCGTGAGGAAGAGAGTAGAGGGAGATCAATCGGTGTACTGGAAGGATTCATGTCCTAATGATGATGGAAGGGAGACGTTGTGGTAGTAGGGGAGGTCAAAGTTCAAGATTCTAAATAGAAATGTTTTAGTAGGAGAGATATGAAGGAAGTTGAAGAATAAAAAGGAAGAAATTTATAAATATGACGAGATAAGGTATATCAGTAATTATTTGACATGGCTTATTAGTGCATGTTGGAATTGGAATGGTTGTGGAGAAAGAATAAAAAGTTTTGACACTGTATAAATTGCTCATAGTTTAAGAGTTCAATTATTAAATGATCAGAAAACGTACGAAAAGATGATTATACATGTCAGGTAGTGTGACTAAATGTAAAATTTGCTTTCATACAAATAAACTTACACAAAAAGGAGGATTAGCAATAAGTAAATTTAGAGTAGGCACAAGGAAGGACAGAAGAGACATGCTTACAGAATTTTCTGAACGGAACAATCTTGATATTATTAACACTTTAAAAAAAAAAACAGAAAATAGACATGGAAAATCCCAAACGGAAACCTCCCCCCCCCCCTCCCAAAAAAGATGATTTTATTTTCACTAAAAAGGTTAATTTAGTTACGGATGTAACTTTGTTAATTAAGTTAAATTCCAGGGATCATAAAATAGTGGGAAGCCAAATTTGTAAAGATTTAAGGAAAGAGAGAGAAAAACAAATTTAAAAAAAAAAAAAAATAAACACTCCTGTGATAAAGAAAAATGGATGAGTTTAGTTTAGCCACACAAAATGGGTAATCAAAGCTACATGAGGAAATGGAAACAAGTAAAGAAGACATTTACAGTAATTAAAAAAAATGGTATTGGAATCCGCACAAGAGATATGTGGGAAAGTTCCTAAAAAAGATGAAGAAAATTATCAGAAAACTCGAAAAACCTAATAAAGAAACGATTGAAAATGAATGTGAAACCTAAGAGATGTGAAATAGAATAAGCATAACTATCCAAAACAATAAACAAACTAAAAACCCAAGATATTCGTAAATACAATCAGACCAAAATTGAGGAAACACTGAAGAAAGAAAAAAGCATCAAATTGATGAAAAGAAGACTTGGATCAGGGTACTAACAGATGTTTGCTGAAGGATCAAAAGGGAAATATTATCATGGAGTGATAGAAATTGCAGAGAATTTCTAACATGCAATGCTATACTACAGTGATATAAGTAATAACATTGCCAATAGAAATTATGAAACACCTAAGCCGGTGCCAAAAGTAACAGAAAGAGAAGTAAAGATAGTATTAAAAGTCACGAGAAAAGGAAAAGCACAATGAAGAGATGACCTAACAATTGGTTTAATAATGGATGGAGGAGATTTCATCGCAGTGAAACTCTCTGGTGACATACTTTTATTCAGTGAATCATGAGAGGAATTGCAAAAGATGATAGAAGATTTGAATAGGAAAGCAAAAATGTAGGCTTGAAAATGAATATGAGTAAAACTAATGTAATGTTCAATGGAAATACAGAGACAACGAATAAGGGCTATGTACAAACATCTTGAGATTGTTAATGAGTATAATGACTTAGGACAGACAGTAATTGTTTCACCAAGACGAGAGACTGAAATTAAAAGGATAGGCATAGGGGGGAGAGCTTTTGGTGAACAAAAATGAGATTGTGAAAAGTACAATGCCATTTTCTTTAAAAAGAAAAGTATTTAACGAGATGGTCCTACCAGTATCAGCTTATGCATCAGAAACTTAGAGCCTTACAAAATTTTTAAAGCAGAAGCTAGTTGCAGGTCAAATAGCTATAGAAAGAATAATGATGAGATTAACACTAAAACACAGAAAAAAGCAAATTAGATATGAAAGCAAACTAAAGTAGAAGATATTCATACACCATGTGAAAAAAATGGGCATAGACAAGACATATAATAAGAATGACTAATAATATATGGACATTAAGAACAACAGAATATATCCCTGGACGATGGATCAACGAATTAAGAACATATTTGGGTATAAACGGGCATAGAAAGACCATAAACAGACACGAGTGGCTCGACATGTCTTAGCTTTTTTTTTTTTTTTTTTTTTTACTAGTAACGGCTGATGATGATGATGAAGATGATATATATATATATATATATATATATATATATATATATATATATATATATATGTATGTATATATATATATATATATATATATATATATATATATATATAAATATATATATATATATATATATATATATATATATATATATATATATATATATATATATATATAAATATATATATATATATATATATATATATATATATATATATATATTATATATATATATGTGTGTATGTATATATATGTTTATATATATATATATATATATATATATATATATATATATATATATATATATATATATATATATATATATATATATATATATATATATATATATATATATATATATATATATATATATTTATACACACACACATATATATATATATATATATATATATATATATATATATATATATATATATATTTATATACATATATATAATGATAATAATAATAATAAACAGAATGAGATTATGAAAGTATAATGCTACTCTCTCTAAAATTAAAAGTATATAATCAGATGATCCTAAGAGTATTAACTTATGCATCAGAAACTTGGAACACTACTAAAGCATTAAAACATATGATAGCAAAGAAAAAAATAATGATGCAATTAACACAATATATATATATATATATATATATATATATATATATATATATATATATATATATATATATATATATATATATATATATATGATGGAAACGAAATGAAAGTTTATGCTACTGCATTACTGTAAAGTAGGTATTATGAAGACAGCTTCTGTAAAAAAAGTATGAGAAATAAAATTTCCATTTGCAGTAAAAGATAGTAAATTTGTCTCGAATCTATGTTTCCCCGGTTGATACTCCCAAGAGATCGCCTCTTCTTAATAATAGATTGATGCGCTTAAACAAATTTCGAATTGTGTTGATTCAATGAAAAGAAATGCATTATAAACCTTTTAGGCTGGAGCGCCTAAAGCGCTCACGAGTGTCAAGAAACAGAATCTTTTTGCCTTCGGAAACGCTTTCTTTTTCAATTCCAAGTTTTACTTGAAAAGTCAGGGTGACTTATTAAAGGACCCTTGTTTCAACAAGACCGAGAATCGAAAGCAATTGTCTCAGATTTTCCACCTTGAAATATAACGTACAGCTACATTTAAAAATTGGGAGCTTTGATGTAACAGCGAAATAATCTAAGAAAAACTATATTCTTTTACAGGATTTTGTAAGGGATTTGGCACTACACTTGACTTTCTTTAGTTGAGAACATTTCCCTGTTGCTACGACTTACTTTCTTTTTTTAATCTTTAGGCCACTTGTTTTAGTTACTCTTGTAATGGCATATTATGTTTCTCTGCATTTATTTACATTGGTTTTTCTTATGCTCAAATATCTTTTATATTTGCTCATCTCATTAATTCCCTCCCTGATATTTACCGCACTTTCTGTCATTGTTATTCTCATGTCTCAGGATCTTTCCTTTTGCTCATATCAATGACTATTTTTTCATAACACGTCAAAGGCGACACATGGCGTACACAATAATATATATGTTTTGAGAAATGAAAGAAAGCCCTTCAGTAGGTATCTCTCACCCGATAGAAATAGACTATAAATACAGAAATAGCTTTCGAATAACCTCTGTGGATAGATTGAGATTTTCTTCATTTTATGAATTTCCCTACTTTAAGCCCTTGCTTATAAAAAGGATACTTTGCTTCCCGACATCTACATCTGTGATGTTACACGACTAATTCTCTCTCTCTCTCTCTCTCTCTCTCTCTCTCTCTCTCTCTCTCTCTCTCTCTCTCTCTCTCATGGTAACGAGCAGATTTTCCCTAAGTACTTCCAAGTGATTATAATAGGTTATCACTCATCAACATGGGTACTAGGATGTCATTAATGTCTTTCTTATCAGTAGTGATACATGCCAAAAAAAAAAAAAAAAAAAAAAAAAAAAAAAAAAAAAAAAAAAAAAAATATTTCTGCTTGGCCAGCTTTAATAAATATCAGAACCTCCTTTTTGTAGCACATATAATCTATTTAAAGGATATCATGAAGGCAGGATTGGTAACATTATTAGGGATGGTGGAAAATAGAAGTGTTTCATCTACATAAGTATCAGGTTGAAAATATAACTGATGGTGTTTAGATGAATATATAGCTAAGTCACATAATAAGAGAGTAGCAGGATACGAAAAAATAGACTGGTAAAAGACTTGAACTAACGATGGATGTCAACTCTGCTTTATAGCAGTGAGGTGTGGATGCTCAACGTGAATGAGAAACAAAAGTTTGAGTTCATTGAATAAGAACTGGCTTGCTAGTGTAGTCTAGGTGGTGTTAAATGAATTTACACGTAGTAGTTTGGCCAAGTCACCAGCCACCCATTGAGCTATTACTGCTAGAGGGGTATTGGATCCTTTGACTAGGCAAATAGTACTAAATTGGATTCCTCTCTGGTTACGTCTCATTTTTCCTTTGCCTACACATACACTGAATTATCTGGCTTATTTTCTGGCACATTCTCCTCTTTCCTTTCACCACGACAATGTAGATAACCGAAAAACTTCTCTTCACTCATGGGGTTAACACCTGCACTAAAGTGTTCAGTGGCCACTTTCCTCTTGGTAAAGGTAGAAGAGATTCTTTAGCTATGGTAAGCAACTCTTTTTCGAGAATTATACCAAAATCAAACCATTGTTCTGTTGTTTGGGGTAGTGCAATAGCCTCTCTACCATGGTCTTCCACTGTCTTAGGTTACAGTTATCTTGCTTGAGGGTACACTCAGGCACACTACTCTATTTGCTTCCTTATTTAATTTCCCTACTGGGCTATTTTCCCTGTTGGAGCCGTTGGGCTTATAGCATCCCGCTTTTCCAAATAGGGTTGTAGCTTAGAAAATAATAATAATAATAATAATAATAATAATAATAATAATAATAATAATGATAATAATGATAATAATGGAAAGAAATGAAGGATTAAACAACAACAACGTAAATTGAACCTCTGGCAAGAGGGGAGCTTTTTCTGGCAGCCAGGTATTCAACCCAATTGAAGGGGAAGACGGTCAGGTACTTGGATGTCGTCATCCAGCAACTGAACGCCACAGATGACAGATACCAACAGCCAGAGACTGGGGATACATGAGGAAACCAGATGAAGAAATGGACAAGAGAAGAAAATAAGGAAATATGGAGATGCTACATCAGGAGCAGCCCGACAGAGAGAGGGTATAGAAGAATGTTGGTCAACATCTAGAATGAGAGAAATAACCCCCCCCCCCCCCAACAGAACAAAGGTTTGCAGACCAAGTAAGGATCATAAAAAAAAAAAAAAACTGGCTCTCCCAAACACAAAGAGAGGAACTGGAAAGGGAAATGACACTCAACAACGAATTACAAGAAGACGAACTAAGAGACGATGCCACAGAGACAACAGGGATGATGAGATATCAAACAACGACACACAAAGAAACACCGACGAAGTAACAGAGAGGAAGGAATGGGTAGAAAAGATTAGACAATGGATGGAGCCAGATACAGAGAGAATAGAGATCAACTCCCTGAAAGCCTACAACACCAAGAAATTAAGGGAGAAAACAATTGAGGTCAATGAAATAAAGAGAATAATACACACCACCAGTATCCCAGAAAGAAATAACTTGGCATATACAGGAGCAACATTAGTAGCAAAACTGATGGGGATACGAACATCAACATCACCAACACAACCAACCCAACAGAAACCAAAACAGCAACCTCCTTGGAAAAGGCACCGGGAAAAGCAAATCATGGTGATGAGATCTGACTTGAGTAAACTGAAAGAGATGGCAGAAAAAAGGCTAAGAAGCAAGGAAACAAGGGAGGAACTCAACGAGAAATACAAAATACAAGAGAGGGGATTAAACAACGCAATAGAAGATGTAAAACAGAGGCTTAAGGCCAAAGCACATAAGATCCAACGGTACATTAACATGAATAAGGGATACCAACCGAACAAACTATTCGTAACCAACCAGAAAAAAATATACAGCCAGCTAAGAAGAGAGGACAACCACCAAGATATCCCTGAAAGCCGAACCAAGTAAGAGACACACATAAAACTTGCAATATGGCTCTAGGAAGTCAAGGAAGAAGAAATAGGGAAATAAAACAAAGATTCTCAGAGATCACGACAGACACAGTTAGCCACCAACTAAAGAAAATGCCAAACTGGAAAGCCCCGGGTCCCGATGAAGTCCATGGACTGGCTCAAAATCTTCAAGACCCTACACCCACGTATAGCAGAACAACTCCAGCATTGTATCTCAAATCACCATGCACCCAAATGGATGACCACAGGAAGAACATCCTTTGTACAAAAAGACACGAGTAAGGGAAATAAACCCAGTAACTACAGGCCTATCACCTGCCTACCAATAATGTGGAAGTTACTAACAGGTATGATCAGTGAAAGACTATACAACTACCTAGAGGAGACAACCACCATCCCCTACCAACAGAAAGGTTGCAAAAAGAGATGTCAGGGCACAAAAGACCAGCTCCTGATAGACAAAATGGTAATAAAGAACAGTAGTAGAGGGATAATCAGCCTAAGCTTGGCATGGATTGACCATAAGGAAGCCTTCGACATGACACCACACACATGGCTAATAGAATGCCTGAAAATATATGGGGCAGAGGAAAACACCATCAGCTTCCTCAAAAATACAATGCTTAACTGGAATACAGTACTTGCAAGCTCTGGAATAAGACTAGCAGAGGTTAATATCAGAAGAGGGATCTTCCTAGGCGACTCACTGTTCCCACTACTCTTCGTAGTAGCCATGATTCCCATGACAAAAGTACTGCAGAAGATGGATACTGGGTACCAACTTAAGAAAAGAGGCAGCAGAATTAACCATCTGATGTTCATGGACGATATCAAACTGTATGGTAAGAGCATCAAGGAAATAGATACCTTAGTCCAGACTGTACCTTAGTCCAGACTGTAATGATTGTATTTGGGGACATCAGGATGGAGTTTGGAATAGAAAAATGTGCCTTAGTCAACATACAAAAGGGCAAAGTGACAAAGACTGAAGGGCTAAAGCTACCAGATGGAAGCAACATCAAACACATACATGAGACAGAATACAATTACCTGGAAATAACGGAAGGAAGGGATACAAAACACCAAGAGATGAAGGATACGATCAGGAAAGAATATGTGCAGACTCAAGCTGATACTCAAGTCAAACCTCAACGCTGGATATATGATAAAAGCCTTAAATGCATGGGAAGTACCAGTAATCAGATACAGCACAGGAATAGTCGAATGGACGAAGGCAGAACTCCGCAGCATAGACCAGAAAACTAGGAAACATATGACAATACACAAAGCACTACACCCAAGAGCAAATACAGACAGACTATACACAACACTAAAGGAAGGAGGAAGAGGACTATTACGTATAGGGGACTGCGTTAACATCAAGAATAGAGCACTGGGGTAATATCTGAAAACCAGTCAAGACGAGTTGCTCAAGGGTGCATGGGAAGAAGGGCTGATAAAAGTAGACGAAGACCCAGATATATACAGAGACAGGAGAATGACAAACAGAACTGAGGACTGGCACAATAAACTAATGCACGGACAATACAGGAGACAGACTAAAGAACTAGCCAGCGATGAAACGTGTCAATGGCTAATGAGGGGAGAGTTCAAGAAGGAAACTGTAGGAATGATAGACATCAAGAACCAGATATTTTCAAAGAATGATAAACGGAAATAATATCTCTCCAACATGCAAAAAGTGCAATACGAAAAATGAAACCATAAACCACATAGCAAACGAATGTCCGGCCCTTGCACAGAACCTGTACAAAAAGAGGCATGATTCAGTGGCAAAAGCCCTCCACTGGAGCCTGTGCAAGAAACATTAGCTGCCTTGCAGTAATAAGTGGTACGGTTTCTCTCAAGAGTCAGCACGGTCACGGAGAGCGGCTATGTATATATATATATATATATATATATATATATATATATATATATATATATATATATATATATATATATATATATATGTGTGTGTGTGTGTGTGTGTGTGTGTGTGTGTCTGTGTGTGTGTACTGTATGTGTGTGTTTGTAAAAGGAGAGAAAGGAGCAAAAAATTTTCTGCACTGTTCAGTAATGCAAGAACAAAACTTGTAATATTATCTGAAAGGAAAAGCTTCTGTTTTTTACTTGCGTTACTTTTAAGAACAGAAATTCTCGACCGTATTCTGAAAAGTTTCTAGGTTAAACCTAATTCGGTGTCTTTAATATCAAAATACTAAAGTAATATGTTGACATTTCAGCTGAGAAAGGACATAAGCAAAGTATTTGTGACTTCGCTTCTTACCCTACCAGTGTAAAACATTATGTAGTGGTTCAACTTGTTTAATGCCAAATGTTCCATATCGGAGAAAAAGACAATTAGAATAAACAGTACTTTGAACTCATTTTGTTTGCGGAGTATTTTCTACTATAACTTCTATGTAGACTAGAACACAGTATGAATTACACATTAATTTTACTGTTCCTGATTAGCAATTTAGATGAAGCGTTAATATCGATGCTCATTAATGAATATGTATGCGAGTCTATTACATGTACGAAGCCTTTTCAAGAACTCTGTATAACTAATACTGATGTACCCCTTTTTCTATTATGTTTTACAGGGCACCATAAAAAAGCCCACTTGAAAACTTCGATTTCATGGTTAGATATTGCTGTGGTATATTTCAGTAAATCAACCACCATATATTACCAATGCCAAAATGGTGTACTTTAATTACGTTAAGAAAAGGGTGTTTCTGATGATTGGCAATTTACAGGACAGATATAGAAACCTGAAAGAAAAACGATGAAGATCAGAAAGAATTTCACAATTTTACTCTCAATAATTACCGAATGCAAATGAAGTACCCTGCCTGTTGTTGATTCTATCCCTCATAGCCCCATCTCCTGGCTCACTTAAATTCATCAATTATTATCCTTCTGTCCTTATGCTGGTCTGTTTTATTGGTCTGAAGAAAAGCTAATCAAAATAAGAGGAAGTTTTACGGGAAGAAATGTTCTTATATTCGTGGAGCGTTTGATATTATTCTTAAAAATACATAAATATATATAAATATATATATACATATATATATATATATATATATATATATATATATATATATATATATATATATATATATACATATATATATATATATATATATATATATATATATATATATATATATATATATATATATATATATATATATATATATATATATATATATATATACATATATATATATATATATATATATATATATATATATATATATATATATATATATATATATATATATATATACACACATATATATATAAATATATATATATATATATATGTATATATATACATATATATATATATATAAGTTCCACTTGTTTTTGATAAATCCACTAAGTTCTTTACATTTATACATTCAAAGTTCTGTTCATGTATATCAGTAAACTCTCTCAACCTTCCTTCTATTATTCTTTTCAGTACCTTGAACCCAGACTCCAAAAGTTTTATTCCTCTGTAGTTGCCACAGTTAAACAAGTATTATTTTTGTTTACACAAATTAATCTTACCATATCCACTACTTCCCAGATCTTTTCCAATAGTGTGTGCAACCGCTCTTAGTCTAGATTTCTCAGTGCCTTAATCCTTTCTGTTGTTAGGCTATTAAAAACACCTTTTCATCTATTGAAGGCCAAGATGCTGCCATTGATGCCAAATGAAAAGGTTAAGTGGATGGAGGAATGACAGGTAGTTTCTGCTGTTTTAGAAAATATTTGTGAAAGCTGGTTGATGAAGGGTAAATATCATATTAAACCATTAAGAAAAAAATGAACCCGTGTTTGGTGTTATGCCACACGTCTTAGAATGAAAGGACTTCTATAATAAAAATTTCTAAGTCAAAGGTAGTTAATTTCATTTTAATGAGAATTTGGCCCTTACATAAGTTGTAAAACGTTTTGAAGCTGTGAATGGATAACAGTTTTATGACAAAATAGGTTATGGCCAAGACCATTACGTTTCGAATCCATCACTACCTTGAGGGAAGAGCTAAATAAACGTTGTGATTAAAAAAAGGGGGGGGGGGGAATTATCCAGCTCTACTGTCGTCCTATGGTATACAATGACTGAAAATAGTGACAAAAGTAAAATAAGTCAAAAAAAAAAAAAAAAGTGACCAATGACTAACAATAACTAAATATTTTACTTTTCTAAAATATATTTCAGAAAATATTACTGCGCTAGCAGTAATGAAGAAATGATAGAACATATTAGCAAAAACTAGTAACTCTCTCTCATACCCAGACTCGGATTTACACGAAAATTCAATTAATTTCCCAATGGAACGTGCAAGAAAGCAAAACTTACGATAATTTATTCACTGTTCTCAGATAAGCGTACCAACAATCAAGCCAACGAATAGAGCAACAGAGTTCCGCGAATACTCTCACGCCAAAATATAAATCAATCGCTCCCAGAAACGCAGTAAACATTTAAGAACCGGAAAATACGTCAATTGATTTTGTATCTGCAACAAAATATTCAAACAGAGAAACAGTAACAAAGTAGAAAAAAAAAAAGAAAACCACTTAAGCAAAGGTTAAAATGTGAATGTCCTGAAGAAATATGAAAATACTTAGCAAAATTGATTACAGAGTATCATACCTCCTCAATATCAAATCATTTTTCAATGGCAATATCAAAACAAGAATTGCCTTATTTTCATCAGTATCATTTCAATAAATATTTGTTGATTAATCTATTATTCGTTCACATCATAACTTCCTTTCAAGTCTCTTAATCACGGAAGTGACGTCCGATTTTTTAATTGAACATCGATAACATATTGTTTCTTATAAAATGTTTTTCTTTATTTAATACCTCTCTCTCTCTCTCTCTCTCTCTCTCTCTCTCTCTCTCTCTCTCTCTCTCTCTCTCTCTCTCTCTCTCTCAAACATAAAAACACACCCACACACACACACACACACACACACATATATACATATATATATATATATATATATATATATATATATATATATATATATATATATATATATATACCTCAACAAGTAAAGAGTTGCCGATTACATAGTTCTGTTTAGTGAGTCATGCGAAGAATTGTAAAAGTTGGTAGAAGATTTGAACAGAGAAAGCAGAACTGTCGAACTGAATTGAGTATCGATACCATTATAAGAGTATTTTAGCCATCTGAATAAATAATTTTCTTTTTTAGATAAAGTGGCTTTTTAATTTCCATAATCTTATTTTTTTTACCAAAAGTTTTCCATCCGACGAATATTCTTTTGATTTCGGTCTCATGTCCTGTGGAAACACATAATGTCTGTCTTAGGTACGTATTTTTATTAACAATATCTAGAGGTTCGTTAATAATCCTTATTTGCTGTCTCTCTCTGAATCTTTAATGAACAATATCTTTTACTAATATCCATTTTCAGCCTACATTTCTGCTTTCTCTATTCAAATCTTCTATCATATTTTGCAATCCTTCGCATATTTCATTAAACAGAACTATGTAACCTGCAAATCTTAAGTTGTTAAGATTTTCCCTAATATTATCAATTCATAAATTTTCCCAATCTAAATACTTAAAAACTTTTTTTAGGCTTGTTGTGAATAATTTAGTAGAGAGGAAGTCTCCTTTCCTAACTTCTTTTTCAATCGGGATTTTCTCACTATATGTAGTTTTGGGATTGCTAGACTTCCTGTATACATATCTTCAGGTACTGTAACATGATATTAATCTATTCCTTGTCCTTGAAAAGCTTCACTACTGCTGAAATTTTTCCATAATCAAAAGCTTTCTCATAGTCTATAAATGCCATACATAGTGGTTTGTCATAGTCTGTTGGTTTTTCATTAGCTGGTTAATTACATAGATATGGTCAGTTGTGGAATACCCACTTCTAGAGCCTACCTGCTCTTTTGGTTGATTAAAGTCTAGCTGTCTTTTTATTCGGCCTGATATGATCTTTATGAATACTATATATAAAATTGAGAGTAAACCTATTGCACAATAATTTTTCAGGTCTTTTATGTCGCTTTTCTTTGTGAATTAGTATAATGATAAAGTTTTTCCATGCTGTAGGTATAGAGCATTCTTGCGATCATTTTATGTAAAGTTCAGCAAGTTTTGCTACTATGAAATCTCCTCCAACTATTATTAAATCAATCGTTAGGTCATCTGCTTCTGCTAGTTTGCCTCTTTTCATGACTTTTAATGCTTTCTTTACTTCTCCTACAGTTACATTTGGTACCGGCTCAGGTGTTTCTTTATTTCTATTGGTGAAGTTATTACTTATATCAGTATTTAATGACACGGTATAGAAATCTTCTGTAATTTTTATCACTCCATCTATTTTGTTGATAATATTACAATTTCCATCCTTTAAAACAGAAGTCTGTTAACGCCCTGTTCCAAGTCTTCTTTTCATCAATTTGAGGCCTCCTCCTATATTCTTTCTTAGGAAGATGGTCTAGCATAGAGTAAATAATTTATTCATGTATTTTATCTATATATTTCATTTGTATATATGAGGTGAATAGCCAGCCCGTAAGATAAGTTCCTCTCATGTTGATATAAGTTTTGTATGTCAATTACGTAAGACTTTCGTCGTTAATCTCATTGTATTCTTCATTGAAGTCAGAATATGTAAATTTACGTTATTTTTAGGAATTTAGTTTTTATTTCACGTATTTTGTTACGAATTCTAACGTAGTCTGTGTAAGAGTGATTTATGATCCATGCGAGATATGAGCTAGGGATTATGTAAATCTTTCTTATATTTTTATGATGTATTGCATGATGTTTGTGAGAAAATATGCAGTTCTTATATTTGCCATGTGTTTTGGAAGGTTCTTGATAATCCCAGTGTTAGAATTCATCTTATTTTTATTTCCGAGAGCGGTATGTGGGTGGAGGTAACTGAGAGTGAGTCGTCTCGCTGTTGCGTTGGTACACGTCTGAAAGTTTAATCATTAACAACCTTACGTTTTTAAACCAGCCCCCAAGCTTCCAGATCTCTAACTTAGAGTAATTGAGAAGTTACTAAGTTCATATATATGCACCCCAGGGATACATAGCAGCAGAAGAGAAACAGTCTGTCCTGTGAACGACCAAAAAATCGTCCCTCTCTCTCTCTCTCTCAAAGTGCCTATAGTGTGTCGTCTCCAAAGTGATTTTGTGCCCCTATGTAAATTGTGTGTTGAAACGTTACGGAAGACATTAAGGCTGATTTTAAATTTATTGTGTTGTGGGGAGTGCTGGTAATGTGTAATTTAATTTCCAGTAAAACAAGAGATTGTATAATTTTTATAGATATTTATTTCTTTGTCTAAGGCTTTTGTACAGATTCAATATTTCGTGTCAAGTGGTTATATAATTTTCAGAGTGTAATTATTTATTTTGCCTTAGTCTAAGGTTTATTCAGATTTGATATTTCGAGTCAAGTGATTATACAATTTTCAGAGCGTAACATTTTTGTCTTAATCTGGGTTTTGTTCAGGCTTAATATTTCGAGTGATTTACTTTCATAAGTAAATTCTTTCAAAGTATTGTAACTTTTATAGAATATGTCAAATTTTGTAGAGAGTGTATTATTTCAATCCCCAGTGTTTATTTCAGCACTCACTCGTATCCTTGTTAAAGGATCGTAGTATGCGATGGTTTTGAATAATTATTAGCAATGATTACCCAAGTTTGTTTTGAGTGTACTTAGAGACCTTTGGTTTTCAGTGTTTTTATGTATAGCTGTCTGGGAGTTATATAACTCTATAACTCGGAGCTTGGGTATTAATATTTTCAAGTGTAATAGATTTAATGTAAAAAAAAACAGGTGAGTTTGGAACTCCAGACGTTGAATAGCTTGCCAGTTGCAATATATATATATATATATATATATATATATATATATATATATATATATATATATATATATATATATATATATATATATACATATATATATATATATGTATATATATATATGTATATATATATATATATATATATATATATATATATATATATATATATATATATATATATATATGTGTGTGTGTGTGTGTGTGTGTGTGTAAAGCGTCATTTCAGTAAATACAATTTAATATTATTTACAATGTAATCGGTATTTATATAACTAAGTAATATATCTAAACTATATATGACGTGAAGATTAATATTCCTAAAGTGAACAATTGATGATTTTTAACAATGAAAGCTTATTACACTTCCGGTATACATGCAAATGCATTTAAAAACTCACAAAGGAACTGTTGGGTAAATACGTTAATCTGTACCTTCTCTATCTACAATTGAATATATTCTTAAATATAAAACATGTAAATTTAGACCTAATCATCACCAACAGGTAATGTGAAACAGAATCCGTTTAATACCAAAATATATTTGTGCTTTCTTGCTTTCAATAAGAAAAATTAGAAATGCTCAGGAGGACACCTGAACAGAAACTTCAATAAGTTTAATGGTATAATTCATACTGATATCATATACAAATATGATAATTTGATAATGATTTCAAGAAGTTAAAAACTTTTATCATATATAAATGTAGTATGTATGTATGTATGTATGTATGTATGGCAGAGCAAAGATAGACGTTCACGCAATGATGAATAAACTCATTAAAAAATGAAAACGGGGAAACTTTCTGTCAAAGCATGTCCGTATAATAAGTAGGATAATTAAGGTGCGTAAAGTAATATTCTTTCAATTATATACTGTATATATAAAAACAAGTTATAAAGCAACGAATAAGAGAATTCAGTTTATCCCTTTATCGGAGGGAATGTAACTGAGGAGATAAACTATGAGTACATACAGATATAGTATTTCTTAGCATACCCGAGATAGCAGGTGGAATTATTTACTTAAGATCAGAGAAAAAAATGTGACTTCCGTTAATGCACGATAAATCATAGGCTGGGAACTCGAACGAAATTTTCAGGGTCATCAATGATGTCATTAAAAGCCCCTTCAAAAAATTTCCTTTCCCATTCAGTGAAAAGTAATGATAAAATGTTGTCGAGATGAAACATAACTCCCAGCTGGCTCCAATACCAACGACAGACTGCATTTCTGTGTGCTACTGCTGCTTCTGATCCATATAGTAAACAGTGCCACTTCTGATAATCATTCATGGACTCTTTTCATTCAAAGACAATCGCAGTATTTCTATATGAAATATGAAATTTCCCATTTAGTTCTTATATCATATTCTATTTCCCCTACGTTATTTATAATATTTAGGATCAAGTACCACACATGATCATTATCAACCCATTACATTTCACGTCATCTTCATTACTAGTTGTGTTTATTTTATTACAGTCCTGAATGAATTTCTACATTCCTTTAAATTGTCGATTGTCAAAGAAGAATCGAGTTAGATCTAAGGGGCCCCATTCATGCTTAGTTGCAGCCTTCAGGTGAGAACGTTGAGGGCGCGGCTTAACTGTATCGTTGTGTATATGACGTGATTTTATTCGTAAGGTTCGAATTCACAGGCGACCGGAGAGCTCAAGACTTGTTCCAGCAGGCCTGAATGTATGTGAGGTGTCTTCGACGGGACCTGCTTATCATCATTCTATGGACGAAAGTTGCAGTAGAAGAATCCTAGTAGGTTAGCACTATGTCAGACATCTTGGTAGGTAAAAGATTTTGGAACTAATTCATTGATGCATTCAAGTCTATCCCTTGGTGATATAGCTAGGGTTGCCAGACATCCCGATTTTGCGGGACATGTCCCGAATTTTATCCTTTTGTCCCGTGTCCCAGACTAGATCCTCACGATATGCCCTTTGTCCCGCATTTAGTTCATCATTAGAAATATATAAATAAATAGAAAAAATATTAACAAATTAAAATCCTTACCTCATGATGTAACGTAAAATGGTGATTCTTTCTTGAAATTACGATGATGATAACATAAATTGAATAACCAAAACATGTTACTAAAGGGTTACTTTGTTTACATAAAGCAGCCAATCGCGTTTGCAAATTATTAAATTGGTTAGCACCAGGTGAGTGCTGACTATTGAACAGTAACATACTGTGACATTTCATGTTAACCCTCCATACCAGAGTGCCATTACTGCTTGCTACAGCCTACTTTTTTCCTCTTTAAAACTAATTACATGCAGCCCAAGATGTCAAAACGTAAATGTAAATTTCGTGATGAATAAATAATCTAGCGAGTGGACATTTACCAAACAAGGAGGGAATTGCTTTGGAGCAACCAGTGGTTTATGCCATTGCAATTTCAGTATTGAACATGGCGGGAAGAATGATATCACGCGACGCCTTGATTCGGCAAAGCACACAGAAAGCATTTCCTCCACTTCAAAAGATGATAAAATAATAAACTTCATGATAAAAAAAACACAACAAACTTCATTATCAAGAAAAACACGGATAGAGAAAATAAGATATTGGCAGCATAAATAGCCATGGCCTTTCATACAGTTTGTCACCATTCAATTCAAACGATAGTACAAATGTACTGCTACCATTATTATTATTATTATTATTATTATTATTATTATTATTATTATTATTATTATTATTATTATTATTATTATTATTATTGTGGTAGGAGACCCTCTTTTAGGCAGGTTGAGTTAAAAGTAATCCTGATCCTGGGTATAAATACCACCCGACTGCATCATCCACCTCACTCTCTACCTGAAGAAGAGGAAGGACTTATCCTCGAAACGCGTCGTAGTTTTTACTATTTTGTACCAAAAGTTTTACTTGTATTTTGTGAGAATATACTTGAAAAGTCTTCCCGATTTTGTCATTCACCCGACTGATGAATTTTTCAAGTCTGCTGGCTGATTGTAGCGCTCTAGAGAAGAGAATTATCTGGAAAATAGAAAAATTGGATAAGAAAATAAACTCTGCCGATGCAGCCATTACTATTATTATTATTATTATTATCACTTATGCCACAGCACTATTTGGAAAATCAAGTTGCTATAACCCCAATGGCTCCAAAAGGGAAAATAGTCCAGTGAGGAAAGGAAATAAAGAAAAACTACAAGAAGTTTAAGACCAATAGCAACATTAAAATAAATCTTTCATATATAAACTATAAATACTTGAAAATAACAACAGGATAAAAACTCCAAAATAACAAGAGGAAGAGAAACAAGGTAGATTAGTGTGCCCGTTTGTACCCTCAAGCAAGAGATCTCTAACCAAAGATAGTGGAAGAACATGGACAGAGGCTATGGTACTACCCAAGACTAGAAAACAATGGTTTGATTTAGAAAGTTTTGATGTCTTTTCATGGATGTTATTAGATGTACCTCCAGTATGGGAACAAATACAATCTTCTTGTCTAGTGTTAAAAGACAAAGAAGTAAAAATTTATACATCGTGCTTTTTAGCCTGTGGTCAACTGTTAAAATTCTCCTTCATCAACAATTACAGAACAAACGTGATGAATGGATGACCAAGAAAGATGGTTTCCCATCCTTCAGCAGTTAGATTTCAAGGAGCAGTATTCTGAAATATCCATTTTGTGTGAATATCTATCCAATATTCCTGCTCATAATGCAAATGTAGTTCTATGATGACTGCTCAATGGACAGACAAAAGGAATAAGTTAGATGTGTCAACTATAGATGCTATTTTACAGTGTAAATTGAACATTGATTGTCTTTGCGAAGAATTTTACAGACATGCTTTCCATATGAAAAAGTTTATTTGTTTCATAAATATTGATTACTTCTTTTCCAATTTAGTCTCGTTCTCTTTATTTTCTTTCTTGTAATTTGCATTAAATACTAACTTTCCTAGTTTTGTTTCTTCATATCCCATTAAAATGCTTGATATTTTTCGATACGTCTCTAGATTTTTACATGTTGATCTGTGTGTATATATACTATATGTGTATAAATTTATCTAGATATAAATATTATAGGCTGAAAATTGCGAGATTTAAGAATGTCCCGGATTGCTTATCTTGAA
>NC_090755.1:48035898-48053398 GCF_036898095.1 Palaemon carinicauda | reverse complement strand
GGATAACCTAAAACTTTAAGTATAACTATGATAGTAAACAGAGCTTGTTTGTCTGAAAGAAAAAACATTAGATGCCACTTTCAAGATACCGAGGTATCAAAGTCATAAAAGCCTGTATTACAAATCAATGACATTAGCGTTAGAAATGCTCGGCACACATGTCTGCACTTATGCTAGGTTCACCTTCGGAAATGGAACAGTCTGGATGGGCAACACAGTGCCCTCACTTAGTTTGTAGTACAGTATGTAACTACACACTCACCCTGGAATTAATCGTCCCAATTAAGACCACTGTTCCTCGCAGAGTTAAACAGTAGGGTTAACACCGCGACCCACTGCTACCACAGATCTCTTTTAGTTCCTCTACTTGCTTCGCATAGTGGCGAAAGAACACTCTGGAAGACTTCCAGCCAGTGTATGAACGGAGATGTTCAAAATCCATACAATTAAAGAAATTTAGGGATGAGGCAACTTTCCTCGGATCGTGACCTGCGGGTGTATTGTCAGGATCCGCTCTGCGAATAAAATATGTGATTTTCGCTCTGAGTTGATTAAGAGATAAATTTGAGCCTGATGTTTCTCCCCTGAATAGTTGACCACCCTTGAAGTCTGAAGTTCTATGAAGATAGACCTTTAGGCATTCTACTGGACATAGAGATGCATCTTCTTTCAGAGGGCAGATTCTCCAGGGACCCCACCTGTTGGTGGGTAACTCATTCTTGGCGAGAAACGTAGGATCCGGAAACAGGTTCAGCTCTTCCCCATCCAGGAACTGAACACGACCTGCCTCTCTCGAGAGGCTACAATCTCACTAACCCTGGCCCCGGACGCGAGTGCAAAATAGGAAAATAACTTTTTGTGTTAAATCCTTTAACGCACACTCTTCATTGCTCAACAGAGAAGCGAAATGAAGAACTTGTCTAAAGACCATGAAATGGGCTTTGGAGGTGCTGAAGGTCTGAGCCTAGCACAGGCTTTCGGGACTTTATTAAAGATCTCGTTACCTAGGTCGACCTGGAAGGCATATAGAATGGGTCTTGTCAAAGCAGACTTACACGCTGATATCGTGTTCGCTGCCAACCCTTGACCATGGAGGTGGGGAAAAAAGATAAGCAGAAGTCTGTCAAGATCTCCTGCGGAATCTTCGCCTTGACAAAAGGCCACCCATTTTCTCCAAGATGACTCATATTGCCTTCTAGTAGATTTGCACTTATATTCCTCAAGGAAGTCTATACTGGCTTTCGAAATCCCGAAACGCTTTCTCACCGCTAGGGAGAGAAAATCATGAACTGCAGGGTCCGGGTTTTCTGTAATGAAGCGCAGACAGTTGACTTCTGGACTCGCCGGGTCAGAACTGGATCTGGTAGTGGTACAAACTTCAGCTACAGTTCCAATGCCAGGAGGAACCACATGCTGTTCGGCCACTTGTGGGCCACTATTGCCGCTACCCTTTGAAGGATCTCAGTTTGTTGAGGACCCTCAACAGAAAGTTGTGAGGAGGGAACAGATAAATCTTGGACCATCTGTTCCAGTCGAGGGACATCGCGTCCACTGCTTCCGCTAAGGGGTCCTCGTACGGGGCACGTACAGGGGCAACTTCTTGTTGTCTTTCGTCGCAAAGAGGTCTATCTGCAGTTCTGGGACTGATTCAGAATGAAGGAGAATGATCCTGCGTCTAAGGACCATTCCGACTCTATCGGTGTGAACCTGGATAGAGCGTCCGCTGTCACATTGCGGACTCCTTAAAGGTGAACTGCCGACAGGTACCACTTCTTCTTTTCCGCCAATCGGAAGACTGCCAACATCACCTGGTTGAGAGGTGGTGACCTCGATCCTTGTCGATTCAAGTATCTCACAACTACCTCGCTGTCTATCACCACTTTATGTGGAACGAATGACGTGGGGAGACTTTCTTTAAGGTAAGGAGCACTGCCATAGCTTCTAGAAAGTTTTATGAGAAAGGTCTTGAATAGCCTGGACCAAGTCCCCTGGACTTTTTTCCGATGACAGTGACCTCCCCATCCCTCCTTCGAGGCGTCTGAGTGAATCGTCACCGACGGGGGAGGTGGCTGAAGAAGAACCTGACTTCTTTAGATGTCTGGCTTGGGACCAAGGCCTGAGAAGAGTACTTAGCCGAAGCGGCTGGTCTTCTCAGATCTCTTCACGCGTTTGATGCATAACTTCTCCAAACTTCGATTGCATCCTTTAGCTGTGCTCTTAGCACTGGGTCTGTCACCGAAGCAAACTGGATAGAGCGCAGTACTCTCTCCTGCTCGTGTCTTGATATCCTTTCGGAATCTTGAGGTCTCTTGACAGAACCCGCTATCTCCTTCCTTTTCTTCGCCGGGGTGGAGAAACGGTGTGACAAAAGGTCCCAGTGGATCTTAGCCACTGGAACTTTTGAGATGGAGAAAGTCGAGACTTTTTCTGTTGATCTTGAAGCCTAGGTACTCTAGGAACTGGATCACTTGACTGGAAGCTTGCAAGCATTCTGTCTCGGATGCTGCCCACACCAACCAGTCGTCCAGGTAGGCTACTACCTGAATTCCCTTTAGGCGAAATTGTTTGAGAGCTACGCTCGCAAGCTTCGTAAAAATCCTTGGGGCTATGTTTAGCCCGAATGGCATGGCTCCGAAGGCGTATAGTCTTCGTTGTAGCCTGAACCCTAGGTAGGGGGAGAGTCGATGGCTAATTGGAATGTGCCAGTAGGCGTCTGACAAGTCTATAAAGACAGAATATGCCCTCTTGGGCAGTAAGGTCCTTATGTGTTGCAGTGTTAGCATTTTGAATTTGCAATTCACTATGAACTTGTTAAGTGGCAACAAGTCCAGAATGACTCTGAGCTTTTCCGAGTCTTTCTTGGGAACACAAAACAGCCTCCCTTAGAAATTGAGGGGCTTCACCCTTTTCCTCCAACAGTTCTTGAACGTACTCCTCCATAACGGGGGTGGAGTGTTGGAAAAACCGAAGGTACGGGGGTGGAGTGCTGTACCAGCTCCCGCCCAGTCCATTCTTGAGTAGGCTGTGGGCCCAGGGATCGAAGGTCCACCGATCCCGAAATTTCAGAAGTCTCCCTCCTACCGGTATCACCTCACTTGGACTGCCGTCCTGAGGTCTTGCCTTCCTGACCACGACCACCCCTGAATCCCCTTCCCCTTGAGGGGCGTCTAGACGAGCCTCTGGCTGCTCCTCTAGGCTTTGCTCGAAAGGAAGTAGACTGCCCTTCGAACGCTGGGGTGAATGCCGTGGACTGTGTCGACACGGCCTGGGGTACCCACTGAAAGGTGGTCGGGGTTTGTGCCACGATCTGGGGCACTGGGGGCAATGGCAATTGCAGTTGCTGTTGCTGTCTAAGAGGCTTGGCTGGCCGAGACGGTAGCCTAGTCCTCATAGTCTTCCTCTTTGGTTGAGGACCCTCATCCGGGGAAGACTTTCTTTTGATAGCCAGGCCCCACTTCTGGAGAAGGTTTCTATTCTCCAAGGCGGCTTTATCAACAACTTCTTTGACCAAGTCGGTAGGGAAAAAGGTCTTTTCCTCAAATGTTGGAGGAGATTAGTTTCTTTAGCTCGTGCCTCACCGTAGCCGAGGTAAACACGAACTCCCTACAAGCTCTCCTTGCCTTGACGAAGCCATAAAGGTCCTTCGTCACTGTGGCCAGATGAGGCTTGGCCACTACCATGAACATTTCATGGACCTTGGGGTCACTTGCCATCGTCTCGAGAGTAGTCTGAAGAGACATTGAGGCAGTCAGTCTTTCTTTTGTATCGAACTCACTTCGCAAAAGAAAGTCAGACAGCTTAGGGAGGTCCTTGCCGAACTGACGTCCGGCAATATCAGCCTCCAACTTTCCCACTGAGAACGTAAGATGGACGTCCTTCCAGTCTTTGTGGTCCATAGGCAGGGCCAGCGACAAGGGTTTACACTCCTCTAGGGAGGGGCAAGACTTGCCGGCCTCGATTGCTTTTAGTACAGCCAGAAACCCTTTCTGTAAAAGGGGGAAGGCTCTAGTAGGCGAGGACACAAAGGAAGGGAGCTTCCTATTCAATGCAGCTACCTTTGAGTTAGAGAAGCCCCTCTCTTTCATCGAGGATGAAAGTAGAGCTTGAGCCTTAGCATGGTCCATCACTATGACCTCCTTCGGCTCTGTCTCCTCCTTTGAAGCTGGTTCCTTCCTCAGCCGGACATAACAGTCCGGATATGATGCCTTGCTGGGCCAGAATTCCACCCTCCAGGGGAACTGAGCCCAGCTTATCCGAGATGACGATCTTTCCAGTCGTCATTGGCATGTGCTCAGCATACCCCCATGGGTTAGCATCTGAGCACAAGGGAAGGTCTTTCACATTGAGCTTTTTCTGGGGCCCATGTGATTCTGCAAGGCACTGCATTCGCAGTTCCATTGCAGCTGCCTTCTCCTGATTCTCCTTCTGCATTTGTTGGATCATTCCAACAATAGAAGAGAAGGCCTGTCCCAGCTCTACTGGGAGACCGGCCGATGTAGAGGGGCTTGAACTTCATCCTGGGCTTCTGCCAGGAGGTCTTCCTCCTGACACCCGTCCACATCAGACATCCTGTCATTTAGCTGGATGTCTTGCATCGCGACTGCGACTTCAGCATCCACCTGGATCTGAACTTAGGGGATCTCCTCTTGAGGCTGGGGAATCACTGCATCAGCTGATGCCTTAGGGAAAGGATACGCCCTCATCTTCTCACTTGGAAGATAAGGGCCAGAAGTGTTCTTTTGGAAGCCCCTTACCCAGGTACGAAGCTTCTTCCTAGCTATTTAAATGTCTCATTAATCAGGTTAGTGCACACAGTACATACCTGAGGGTCCCAATACTGGAGATCATCCTTGGAGACAGCGTATGCTGCGTGTCTCCTACAACACTCATGTCCACAGAGGTTCTTGCTGCGGACATTGCAGAAAGCACTTCCCCACTTCGGAGGGTCCTTCTGTAAAGAGAAGAAATTTCCATGAGTATCAAGTGAACTATGTATCACTGGATATGCATAGTATAGCATAACAATTCAGAAAGGAAAGACACACACTTGTGTTTCCCTCACAACCCATTGCTGCAGCCTTCCAGATAATAAAATCAAAAAGGTTTATCTCTTCTAGAGTAACCAATGCAAGGTTTCCATAGGAAACAGGTGGAGCTCACACCTAAGCAATGATTTTAAAATCCTGGATAATAGACAGGGAAGAACTCAGCTTCCTATCTGAGGGCAACAGTAAAGGGCTGTGCAAGAAAACACAATAGTGTTAGAAGATACAGTGCTGTACCAAAACCTTTACTATAGTTTTCTTCTTACTGTATATGCTATACAGAAGAATACTAGTACAGTATAAGGGGGATGTGTGCCGGCCTGCCTTTGCCGGCCGGCACACACCACAACTAGCTTTAACCCTGGATAGGTACGGTGGGTCGTTTGCGACCCCGAGCGTAAAAAAAAAACAGGTTTTTCTCACGTGACTCACCCCTGTGACTGAATTTGTGGGTGATCGACCTGCAGGAGGTGTCTCCCCTACACGCTCTAGTAGTGTCCAGATGTGCATTGCTGTAGCTGTACTCCTTCCCCGATTTCTGAGACGCGTCGGGGTCGTTCGCGTCCGAGTTTACCCTTCTGAGGTAGTTTGCATAATTATCAAAGTTATTACGTATTATGAAATTGTCGTAGAATGGTGCAACTTGTATAGGTTATCAGTTGTGGAAAGTCTTGGTGGATTGTTTGGCTACCATGTGCATGTTTTTTTTTTTAGTTAAAATGTCGTTCATCACCACGAGGACCATTTTACCGCGAGTGCCCCTTTTTCATTTTTTTTCATTTTTTTGCCAAGTCATTTTTCCGTAAGATATTGCCAAATAGTGTCGTAAAACTTTTGCTTGTTTAGTGTTGGAAAGTGTGTCTAGATGATCTGGCTACCCATGCATGACTTTGTTTTTGTCAGATACGACGTAGTTATTGGTATATTGGGTATTTAACTGCGGTTACCAATTTCTGTTTTTTTTTTCAATATTTGTAAAAATTACTACGTAGTAAGGAATTGCCGTATATTATTCATTTTTTTTTCATGTTTATGTGTTAGAAAGTGTGCCTTGATGGTTGGGCTAACACGTGCATGTCTTTTTTTTTATCTGAGATGTCGTATATTAGAATGTCGGGCATTTTACCGCGAGTGTCCCTTTTTAATTTTTTTTAATTTTTTTGCCAAGTCATTTTTCCGTAAGATATTGCGAAATAGTGTCGTAAAACTTTTGCTTTTTTAATGTTGGAAAGTGTGTCTAGATGATCTGGCTACCCATGCGTGATTTTGTTTTTGTCAGATACGACGTAGTTATTGGTATATTGGGTATTTAACTGCGGTTGCCAATTTCTGTTTTTTTTTCAATATTTGTAAAAATTTACTACGTAGTAAGGAATTGCCGTATATTATTGATTTTTTTTTTCATGTTTATGTGTTAGAAAGTGTGCCTTGATGGTTAGGCTAACACGTGCATGTCTTTTTTTTTTATCTGAGATGCCGTATATTAGAATGTTGGGCATTTTTCCGCGAGTGCCCCTTTTTATTTGTTTTGCATTTTTTTGCTTAGTCATGTTACCGTAAGGAATTGGAAAGTAGTGTCGCAAAACTTATATTTTTATAGTGTTGGAAAGTGTTTTTAGATGATCTGGCTACCCATGCCTATTTTTTTTTTTAGCCAGATATGGCGTATATATAAGTATGTGTTCGATTTTCCTGTGATTGACATTTTTTCGTTTTTTCCCATTTCTTTCAAAATTACTACGTACTAAGGAACTATCACAGAGTAATATTTCATTTATATGTTTATTTGTCGGAAAATATGCCTTGATGGTTTGCCTAGCACGTGGCTGAAATTTTTTTTTTCTGAAATGCCGTATATTAGAATGGCCATTTTTCCACGAGTGCCCCTTTTTATTTGTTTTGCATTTTTTTGCTTAGTCATGTTACCGTAAGGAATTGGCAAGTAGTGTCGCAAAACTTATATTTTTATAGTGTTGGAAAGTGTTTCTAGATGATCTGGCTACCCATGCCTATCTTTTTTTTAGCCAGATATGGCGTATATATAGGTATGTGTTCGATTTTCCGGTGATTGCCATTTTTTCGTTTTTTCCCAATTCTTTCAAAATTACTACGTACTAAGGAACTATCACAGAGTAATGATTCCTCTAGATGTTTATTTGTCGGAAAATTTTGTTTACTTTTTTTTTGATTGAATATCATCAAATTTTTTTAGCTAAAATAATGTTTTACATTTTTTTTTTTCGATTTTATTTCCCTTCAAAAAAAATTTTTTGGATCAGAATTTTAATTTTATAGTCGTAAAATAATCGACAATTATCCAGCAACCCACCATACAATTTTTATGCATATCCAATAATAATTAGATTAGTAAATAACACCTTGAAATTGACATACCCTTCCTACATTTCAAGTGGCAGATTAGGGAGTCTGAGTCAGTGTGGTTGGCGGCCATTTTGTGGACATATCCGAAGCGTAAGCTGCCCTATCTATATATATTCTTGTTCCCTATAGAATTTGTGATATTTTGGTATATTTTTACCTGCATAAATATCATATTATATATTAAATATATGTATTTTTTTACGAAATTTCCAAGTACTCAAAAAATTACCTTTAGATATGGCCCCTGATATAAATGTAATTTACAAAATAATGAAGATTTTTTTACATTTTTCTATTTTAGGATAACATATGTTTATTCCCAAATTAGCCACTTCCTATTTCATTTGGGTTACCCAAAAAAATTCATGAAATTTGGACAATTTTTTTTGGCCAAAAAAAGTTACCCTTTTTTTCTCATTTCAGATCTTCACCTCCATGGGTCTGACTTCATCCAAAATACATCAAGATGTGTCCCTAAACATTCAAGAATCAATTCCAAAAGGATTTGTGTATATATGTATAAACTTTTTTTTATGAATTTTTATGTCAGGTCTTTTTTTTTCTACTTAATTTTTTTAAAATATTTATAATAAATAGTTTTTCTGCAGATGAGTAGTATTTATCTTTACAGTTGTTTTAAGCATTCATTGAAGTTTTTTTTGGCAAAAGAAAAAAGGAGGTTACTGCAAAAACTGATTTTTCAAGAATTTTTTTGGCGTCGGGGTCGTTCGCGTCCGAGTATTAGGACAATGTTCAAAGTCAGTCAAATACCAGGATGGCGGCCGCCGGCACAACGGCGGCACGCCGGCACAACGGCGGCACGCCGGCACAACGGCGGGCACGCCGGCAGGGAGCGGCGGCTCCGGCAGTCGGAGGATGCCAGGTTGGTGACTGGGATAAGGATGGTAAAGGCTGTATCGGGTTGCCGGCAGTATATGCCGGCACTCCGGCGGTCGACCGGCAAGCGGACGACAAGCTAGGAGGAGGAGAGCCGCCGGTAGTAGCCGGCGGCAGCCGGCAGTCCCTCGGTACACGGGGGGCTGGCGGCAAGGTTAGGGAGAGTCACCAATTAGGAGGCAGGTATTGCCGACAGTAGAGGCGGCAAGAGACCGGCACCCGGATAGGGAGAGAGACAGGGGGGGAGGGGGGAAGGGATGTAGGAAGTACCCATCAGGATTCCAAACATCCCTCCCCCTCCCTGAGGGGGTGTACCCATGATAGAGGCAGGCTCTAACATCCATGAGCAGGGATCACTAAGGGACCGGGAGCAAGGTAGCCCAAGGGAGGGCTAGGGTACACCCAAGGGGGGGTGGGGGAGACACCCATATGCAGAACTATACTAGTAACTAACCTTATAGGACACTATGAAGGTATGTGTACCAGAGCGGACTGCACAAGGAAGCTCGGGTAGCCCTACTATTCCACCCTAAGGAGGAGTTGTAGGACAGGGGACAGATGGGTATAAACTAACCTAAGCATAGGCTAGGCTATACAAGAGATAGGTGGGGAGGGAGAAGAGAGAAGTCTTCCCAGGAAGGGTTTCTGTACCAGAGCGGCCACTAAGGAAAGGGAGGACACTCCCTAACCTAAGATCAGGCAGATCAGCTAAAACGGTGCAAGAGTACAGTTTTAGCATGGAACAGAGAAACCTTCCTAACCTAACCTAGAGCAGGGCTAAAAGTCCTGAACTAGGAAAGGAAGAAGACATATCGCTATCGCAGGAAAGTCATAGACTATCCTAGCCATAGAGGTAGGCTAGCCTAACCTCACTCTCGGACGCAACCCTAAAGGGGGTTCATTCCTTTAGGGAGGACAGAGAGGCGATATATACTCTATTAGACAATTAATCCCTTTACTCAGAAAAGGAATCAAGGCTAAATAAGAGGGAATGCCAAGGCAGGGGATGAAGGAAGCATATAGGGGTTCTAACATTAGGTTAGGCTAGAAAGAGTCACTGACTAGCCTATCCCCTATATGGTCCCTGAAGGCGAAAACATTTGCATCACTGTCAAAAGTATTGTAAAATAATGCCACTATCTTCATAACATAGTCTAGGATCACTAATAAATCATGCATGAACACTTGTATGTAGGCTCCTGGCCTGGGGGCTATAGTAGCCGACTGGTATGAGGTCAATCGATGACCGATAAAAGCGTCTAAACACGATATAAAAGTTCCTAGCTATGAAGACTAAATAAACTAATGTATTCGATTAGTATATAATGCCGGAAACGTTGTTGTGGCTAACTAAATAAGACATGCATAACAACAACGACGCCATAAAATGGCGGGTCCGGTAGAGGCACAGCTCTGCCACAAAACAGCAATTATCTCGAAAAGTAATATTTACTTTACGGCCAGAGCTTAATTGAACAATACTGGAACCTTGTACTCAACTTTCCAGAAGAAGGCGAGGCTGAAGGTAACGACATAGCGAAGATGCAAAACGATAAAGTTAACACAGGGAAAATCCGTCTAAGTAGGGCAGCTACTAAACAAAGGATGAAGACGGGCGTGACGTCATTAGAGCAATGGCGTCCGTTTGTTTACGTCTCGAGTATCAGTAGTAGCCACGAGTGAGATTAGCTGTGGAACGGCTCCAGCTATTCTCAGTCCTTACACACCGAAGCATTAACTCTGTTCGGGGTGAAGATAGCTATGTGGCGCGTTCAGACATGCGCGTCCCCTGTTGTATTACGATGTCTTAAGGGGAAACCTTTGAGATACTCGCTCCAGAAGTTAGAATTCTGTGATAACCTGTGGTTAAATTCTCTGGGAATATCTTAGTAGTCTTATACCCAAGGAAGCTACCAAAAAGGAACCTTCCATCAGGACGCCAAGGCTATCTCACCCAAAAATAGATTTTTCGCTTCGCTCAAAATCCGTTATATATATATATATAACGGATTTTGAGCGAAGCGAAAAATCTATTTTATATATATATCCGTTATATATATATATATATATATAACGGATTTGAGCGAAGCGAAAAATCTATTTTTGGGTGAGATAGCCATGGCGTCCTGATGGAAGGTTCCTTTTTGGTAGCTTCCTTGGGTATAAGACTACTAAGATATTCCCAGAGAATTTAACCACAGGTTATCACAGAATTCTAACTTCTGGAGCGAGTATCTCAAAGGTTTCCCCTTAAGACATCGTAATACAACAGGGGACGCGCATGTCTGAACGCGCCACATAGCTATCTTCACCCCGAACAGAGTTAATGCTTCGGTGTGTAAGGACTGAGAATAGCTGGGAGCCGTTCCACAGCTAATCTCACTCGTGGCTACTACTGATACTCGAGACGTAAACAAACGGACGCCATTGCTCTAATGACGTCACGCCCGTCTTCATCCTGAAGCCAGTTGCTGCCCATCACCATGATACAGTAGCACAGGGTGGGAACAAAACTGGACGAAGTAGTAGGGAGGGTCCATCAGGGACGCCATGGCTATCTCACCCAAAAATAGATTTTTCGCTTCGCTCAAAATCCGTTTTTTGGGCTCAAGCCATGGCGTCCTGATGGAAGAGTACCAGAGAATCAATGTATCGTGGTAGATTTTCCCCCAGTATTAAGTGCCTAGGCATTGACAAAAACAGCAAAGTAATCTTAGATAAAGAACCATAGGAACGAAGTATCCTGCCCCCCTTGGCAGTGAAGTTCCCATGGGCTATGCCGACGTCAAAGTGGTATTGAAGGGCTATTCATCCTGAGAGAAGAACTTGAAGAACTTAGAGATGAAGCGGAATGTTTGGTATTTGTATAGGAACATTCTGAAATTAGACCAGTGGTGGTTGGGCACTGTGTATAGAGTTCATCTCTTGGTTATCAGAAGTAAGTATTCGTGTAGGAACCTTACTTAGTCAGGGTGAATATAATTTAGGATTAAACATCTTAAATTCTTCATAACCATAAGAAAGGAGGAATAAATAAAACTATGACAGGTATGTATTTTCATAGTAAGTAGGAGCTGAAAGAGACGCATAAGTAATAAAATAGGAATTTTATTTCACAATGCAGAAATTAAATAATTTACAGCAAAAGTAAAGTTCATTTACAGTAATAATAATGTACATAGAAATAAAGGCTTGCTCTTGAATCTGAAAAGGAATTTCAGGATATTAGTAGGTACTCGTTCTCGAGGAACGCAAGTCTTTAAATAACACATCATGCTCAAGGCATGCGGCACTTGTGTGACACTATGACATTTCACCTGGGATAAGAACAGTTATAAAAGCACTAAGTGTTTTTAGACATCACTATGAATCGCTCAAGGGTCAACATAGGCACCCGAAGAGTTAGAGTCCCAAGTAACTCACTGTTCTACGCAGAGTTAGGTGCAGGTTTCATAACACTACCTGCGGCTACCACAAAATGTTTGACTTCGTGCACTTGTTTCGCATAATGTTTAAAGAAAACTCGCGAGGACTTCCAGCCCGTGAAGTTTTTTAAGGCTTTCAAAGTCCATGCTCTGAAAGAAATTCAGAGAAGATGCCACTTTTCTAGGATCATGACCAGCGGGTGTACTGTTCGGATCCGCTCTGCGAATGAAGTAGGTGATTTTCGCTCTTAATTGTTTCAGTGACAGGTCGCTGCCCGATGTTTCTCCTTTGAAGAGTTGGCCTCCACCAAAGTTCGAAGTTCTGCGAAGATAGACCTTGAGACTCTCTACTGGACATAGAGAGACATCCTCCTTCAGGGGCATATTCTCCAAGGGCCCCATCTTTTGGTGGGTAATTCATTTTTAGCGAGAAACGTCGGATCAGGGGAGAGGGTCACTTCTCCTGAATCGGTAAACAGGATGTGTCCTTTTTTCTCTTGATAAGGCCACTATTTCGCTGACCTCGAGCTCCCGAAGCGAGAGCAAATAAAAATATAACTTTCTGAGTCAGATCCTTGAGGGGGCATGAATCATTGTCCAAGTTGGAGGCGAAATGGAGTACCTTGTCTAGTGACCAGGAGATCGGTTTCGGAGGGGGGTGCTGGACGTAGGCGAGCACATGCTTTTGGTAGTTTGTTGAAGATGTCGTTGGACAGATCAATTTGGAAAGCATATAGAATTGGTCTAGCCAAGGCCGATTTGCAGGTTGAAATCGTATTGGCTGCTAATCCTTGTCCATGAAGGTGAATGAAGAAGGACATACAGAAATCAATTGTGATTTCTTTAGGATTTTTTGCCTTGACAAAGGAGACCCATTTCCTCCAGGATGATTCATATTGCCGTCTCGTGGATTCGGTCTTGTATTCCTCTAGGAAGTCTAGACTTTTCTTCGAGATCCCAAACCTCTTCTTTGCGGCAAGGGAGAGAAAATCATGAGATGAAGGTCCTTGATTTTCGATGATGAAGCGAAGACAGTCGACTTCTGTACTTGTTGAGAGAGAACTGGGCCCGGGAGAGGGATCAGCTTGGGCTGCAGCTCCAGGACAGGGGGTACCAGTTGCTCCGGGGCCACTTGGGAGCCACTAGGGCCGCTGTCCCTTTGAAGGTTCTCAGTTTGGAGAGGACTTTCAACAGAAGGTTGGTGGGAGGGAACAGGTAGATCTTGGACCACCTGTTCCAGTCCAGTGACATGGCGTCCACTGCTTCTGCTTTGGGGTCCTCGTACGGGGCTACGTACAGAGGAAGTTGATTGTTGTCGCTCGTTGCAAAGAGATCTATCTGAAGTTCTGGGGACTTGGTGAGAGATGAAGGAGAACGATCTTGCGTCTAGAGACCATTCCGACTCTATCGGGTTTGTCCGAGATAGAGCATCCGCTGTCACATTGCGGAATCCTTGTAGGTGAACTGCAGACAGGTGCCACTTCTTCTTCTCCGCCAGACGGAAGATTGGGAGAAGCACCTGATTTATCTGGGGCGATCTTGAGCCTTGGCGATTGAGACAACGAACTACCACCGAGTTGTCTAGGGTTAGACGGATGTGGATCGAGGGCGGCGGGGATAACTTCTTCAGAGTTAGAAGGACCGCCATGGCCTCCAAGATGTTTATGTGGAACGTCTTGAATAGTGGAGACCAGGTACCTTGAACCTGTTTCTGGTGGGGAGTGACCTCCCCAACCTTCCAGTGAGGCATCCGTGTGGATGTTGAGTGATGGAGGAGGGTGTTGGAGAGGAATGGACCTTTTCAGGGCCTTTTCTTCCGACCACGGCTTTAGGAGGCGTCGTAGTCTGTTTGGAAGCCGTCTCTTGAGGTCTCTTCGAGCGATGGATGCCGAGCGTCTCCAGACTCCCGCGGCATCCTTTAGCTGTGCACGAAGCACTGGGTTTGTCACTGAGGCGAATTGTAGAGAGCCTAGAACTCGTTCCTGCTGTCGTCTTGAAATGCGTTTGGATTTCAGTAGTCGCTTGACAGACCCTGCTATTTCCTTCCTTTTCTTCTGGGGGATGGAAAGGCGGTGTGACTGAAGATTCCAGTGGATTCCCAACCACTGAAACTTCTGAGCTGGAGAGAGGCGAGATTTTTTCTCGTTGATCTTGAATCCCAGGTGTTCTAGGTACTCGGGTAACTTCGTTGCAAGACTTTGCACACTCTTCGGGCGATGGAGCCCAGACTAGCCAGTCGTCGAGGTAGGCCATCACCTGGACGTTTCGTAGGCGGAGCTGTTGTACTATGGCATCCGCCAGTTTTTGTGAAGATCCGAGGGGCCACATTGAGGCCGAATGGCATGGCCCGGAAGGCGTAGCTTTTCCTTTGGAGTCGAAATCCTAGGTAGGAGGAAGCGTGATGGTTCATTGGGATGTGCCAGTAGGCATCCGCCAGGTCTATAGAGACCGTGTAGGAACCTTGAGGCAGAAGGGTCCTTATTTGTTGAAGCGTCAGCATCTTGAATTTGTTGTTCTCTATGAACTTGTTGAGGGGGGATAAGTCCAGAATGACTCTGAGTTTGTCTGAGTCCTTCTTGGGAACACAAAACAGTCTCCCTTGGAACCTGGTGGACTTTACCTTCCTTATCACCTTCTTGTTCAAGAGGTCTAGAACATATTCTTCCAGAAGGGGGGTTGATTGCTGGAAGAACTGCTGGAAGATTGGGGGTGGTTGCGTCCAACTCCAGCCTAGACCGTTCTTGATGATGCTGTGTGCCCAGGGATCGAAGGTCCAACGATCCTGGAATTGGCGGAGTCTTCCTCCCACCGGAAGCACTTCATTGCTTCTGGTGTCCCGAGGACTTGCTGCCTCGGCCGCTAGCTCCCTTTCCCTCCTCTACCTCTGGAGGGACGGCGAGATGCGTCTTTGCTTGCACCCTTGAATGAGCCTCTACCTTTGGCATGAAAGGTAGTTGATGGTTGCTCAAAGGCAGGGGTGAAGACCGGTGACTGTGACAACACCGGTTGGGGGACCAATTGAAAGGTCTGTTGTGGTTGGGCAACCACTTGGGAGGTAGCGGGTCCCGGAAACTGACGTCTTTGCTGACGTTGCTGGGGTTTTGACTTTTGGGGTTTCCTCTTAGGCTGAGGTCCGTCGTCCTGAGAGGGTTTCCTTTTTCTGGACATGCCCCACTTGTGGAGAAGGTTCCTATTCTCCGTGGCGGCTCTGTCAGTTATTTCCTTCACAAGGTCAGAAGGAAACAGGTGCTTTCCCCAGATGTTGGAGGAAATCAGCCTCCGGGGTTCGTGTTTCACGGTGGCACCGGCAAACACGAATTCACGACAGGCTCTTCGAGCCTTTATGAAGTGGTACAAGTCCTTCATTACCGTCAGTAAGTGGGATTTGGAGAGTACCCATGTAGTGATCTGGTACTCTAGTGTCACAGGCCATAACTTCCAGTTGGACTTGATGAGAAAGAGATGCCGCAAGCCTCTCCTTCATGTCTTGTTCCCGGCGAAGGAGGTGATCGTTGAGCTTAGGGAGGTCTTCATTAAACTGACGTCCGGCGACGTCAGGATCGAGCCTTCCCACGACGAAAGTATGCTGAACATCTTTCCAGTGTCGAGGCGTCAGGGGGGGTCACGATGGAGAAGGGTCTGCACTCCTCCAGTGCAGGGCAGGCTTTCCCTTCTTCCGCCGCTTTAAGGCATGCAGCTAAGGCCTTTTCCAAGAATGGAAGAACCGCAGTAATCAGGTGCAACGTAAGTAGGGTGCTTCTTGCTCAATGCCGGAAGCTTAGAGCAGGTAAAGCCTCTACTCTTGAATGCGGAGGCTAGCATAGCCTGGGCCTTTGCGAGATCGAACACTATCTCTTCCTTAGGTTCGGTCTCTTCCCTTCGAGGCAGGTTCGGAACGAAGCCGGACGTAACAGTCCGGGTAGGCCTCAAAGCTTGGGAAGAACTCCACATCTTCCAAAGGGACCGTGCCGATCTTATCACTGACAAAGATCCTGCCGGTCGCAATAACCATATGCTCTGCATACCTCCACGGGTTGGCATGAGAGCAAGCGGGGAGATCCTTGACCGAAATCTTCTTCGGCTCTCTGGATCCTATCATCGACCTGATGGACTCCTGGTTTCTCCTTCAGCCTGTCGTCCATGACGGCTCTAATCAGCCGGATCAGTTCTTGAGTAGAAGAAGAAGGATCCGGAGTCGAGGAGGTAGACGGAATAGACATTTCCGTCGGTGTAGGAGTAGGAGGGGGGATGGACGAGGGAGCAGCTTCTAGCTCCGACTCGGTGTACTCCACCTTGTCTTCGTCATCTTCGGCTCCTTGAGCCATAAGCGTCTTCTCCGTGTCTTCCGAGACGTCCGAAATCTGTTCGTCATCTTCGGAATCCAAACGACCACTCGTGCATGGGACTGAGCCATGACCACATCAGGTTCCACCGTAATTTGGACAGTGGGGATCACATCTTTGGGTACCACTGAGTCAGGGGAGGCCTTAGGGAACAATAGTGGACCTCAGTTCTTCGGTGGCCAGGTACGGTCCGGTAGCATTTTTCTGGAAGCCACGCACCCACTTGCGCAGCTTTTCACGAGAAATGTCTCTAACCTCCGCTGAAGGAGGATTATGGAAGGCCTCAACTAGGTGAGCCTGGCAGACCGTACAATCCAGTGGATTCCAAAACTTCAAATCCCCTTTCTTGTCTGCACAAGGGGCGTGAGTCCTGCAAGCCGTATGCCCGTAAAACTGCGGGCGTTTTCACCAGCGCAGAAGGCGAAATCACACTTCATCTGCTCCTCCTGTGGAAGAAAGAGAAAATGAGTATGGGGGAGTCATAAGAATGGCTCTTAAACTAAGTTAATATTAATCATTAATTTTAACTTAAAGAAGGTGTGATGCATAGAGAATGAAATAGTAAAGGAGAACATGCTCCATGCATCTCGCCCGGCTGGTTACCATAAGCTTGGTCCCTGGATAATCCGAGTGACCGAGGGCACTGGATATAGTTTCTAGAATTCCAAGTATTTTGGAATTCCATGGAAAAAACCAAGGACAAGATTGGGACCGAATTCATTCGGTTCCCAGTTAAGGGCCAGAAGGCCTCATTTAAAAGGTAACTGCTTCTGGCAACCAGCCGTGCTAAGATGCACATAGCATGCTGGAATTAGAAGAATGCAAAGAGACAGCATGATCACTAATAGAGCAGTACTAGGTACTGATCTTAATAGCAGAAGGCAGCTTATCTGTTTGCGATATAGGGCTATCATAGTCTTATGATAGCTACAGTAAGGGGGGTGCAAGTATTCTTGACGCCTCCGGGGCATCCGGCAAGCCGCCGGCATGCCGGAGCTCGCTCCAGCATAGATTCTGGCATTAGGACAGACAATGTTCAAAGTCAGTCAAATACCAGGATGGCGGCCGCCGGCACAACGGCGGCACGCCGGCAGGGAGCGGCGGCTCCGGCAGTCGGAGGATGCCAGGTTGGTGACTGGATAAGGATGGTAAAGGCTGTATCGGGTTGCCGGCAGTATATGCCGGCACTCCGGCGGTCGACCGGCAGCGGACGACAAGCTAGGAGGAGGAGAGCCGCCGGTAGTAGCCGGCGGCAGCCGGCAGTCCCTCGGTACACGGGGGGGCTGGCGGCAAGGTTAGGGAGAGTCACCAATTAGGAGGCAGGTATTGCGACAGTAGAGGCGGCAAGAGACCGGCACCCGGATAGGGAGAGAGACAGGGGGGGGAGGGGGGAGGGATGTTGGAATCC
>NC_090755.1:47958697-48035398 GCF_036898095.1 Palaemon carinicauda | reverse complement strand
CTTACACACCGAAGCATTAACTCTGTTCGGGGTGAAGATAGCTATGTGGCGCGTTCAGACATGCGCGTCCCCTGTTGTATTACGATGTCTTAAGGGGAAACCTTTGAGATACTCGCTCCAGAAGTTAGAATTCTGTGATAACCTGTGGTTAAATTCTCTGGGAATATCTTAGTAGTCTTATACCCAAGGAAGCTACCAAAAAGGAACCTTCCATCAGGACGCCAAGGCTATCTCACCCAAAAATAGATTTTTCGCTTCGCTCAAAATCCGTTATATATATATATATAACGGATTTTGAGCGAAGCGAAAAATCTATTTATATATATATCCGTTATATATATATATATATATATAACGGATTTTGAGCGAAGCGAAAAATCTATTTTTGGGTGAGATAGCCATGGCGTCCTGATGGAAGGTTCCTTTTTGGTAGCTTCCTTGGGTATAAGACTACTAAGATATTCCCAGAGAATTTAACCACAGGTTATCACAGAATTCTAACTTCTGGAGCGAGTATCTCAAAGGTTTCCCCTTAAGACATCGTAATACAACAGGGGACGCGCATGTCTGAACGCGCCACATAGCTATCTTCACCCCGAACAGAGTTAATGCTTCGGTGTGTAAGGACTGAGAATAGCTGGGAGCCGTTCCACAGCTAATCTCACTCGTGGCTACTACTGATACTCGAGACGTAAACAAACGGACGCCATTGCTCTAATGACGTCACGCCCGTCTTCATCCTGAAGCCAGTTGCTGCCCATCACCATGATACAGTAGCACAGGGTGGGAACAAAACTGGACGAAGTAGTAGGGAGGGTCCATCAGGACGCCATGGCTATCTCACCCAAAAATAGATTTTTCGCTTCGCTCAAAATCCGTTTTTTGGGCTCAAGCCATGGCGTCCTGATGGAAGAGTACCAGAGAATCAATGTATCGTGGTAGATTTTCCCCCAGTATTAAGTGCCTAGGCATTGACAAAACAGCAAAGTAATCTTAGATAAAGAACCATAGGAACGAAGTATCCTGCCCCCCTTGGCAGTGAAGTTCCCATGGGCTATGCCGACGTCAAAGTGGTATTGAAGGGCTATTCATCCTGAGAGAAGAACTTGAAGAACTTAGAGATGAAGCGGAATGTTTGGTATTTGTATAGGAACATTCTGAAATTAGACCAGTGGTGGTTGGGCACTGTGTATAGAGTTCATCTCTTGGTTATCAGAAGTAAGTATTCGTGTAGGAACCTTACTTAGTCAGGGTGAATATAATTTAGGATTAAACATCTTAAATTCTTCATAACCATAAGAAAGGAGGAATAAATAAAACTATGACAGGTATGTATTTCATAGTAAGTAGGAGCTGAAAGAGACGCATAAGTAATAAAATAGGAATTTTATTTCACAATGCAGAAATTAAATAATTTACAGCAAAAGTAAAGTTCATTTACAGTAATAATAATGTACATAGAAATAAAGGCTTGCTCTTGAATCTGAAAAGGAATTTCAGGATATTAGTAGGTACTCGTTCTCGAGGAACGCAAGTCTTTAAATAACACATCATGCTCAAGGCATGCGGCACTTGTGTGACACTATGACATTTCACCTGGGATAAGAACAGTTATAAAAGCACTAAGTGTTTTTAGACATCACTATGAATCGCTCAAGGGTCAACATAGGCACCCGAAGAGTTAGAGTCCCAAGTAACTCACTGTTCTACGCAGAGTTAGGTGCAGGTTTCATAACACTACCTGCGGCTACCACAAAATGTTTGACTTCGTGCACTTGTTTCGCATAATGTTTAAAGAAAACTCGCGAGGACTTCCAGCCCGTGAAGTTTTTAAGGCTTTCAAAGTCCATGCTCTGAAAGAAATTCAGAGAAGATGCCACTTTTCTAGGATCATGACCAGCGGGTGTACTGTTCGGATCCGCTCTGCGAATGAAGTAGGTGATTTTCGCTCTTAATTGTTTCAGTGACAGGTCGCTGCCCGATGTTTCTCCTTTGAAGAGTTGGCCTCCACCAAAGTTCGAAGTTCTGCGAAGATAGACCTTGAGACTCTCTACTGGACATAGAGAGACATCCTCCTTCAGGGGGCATATTCTCCAAGGGCCCCATCTTTTGGTGGGTAATTCATTTTTAGCGAGAAACGTCGGATCAGGGGAGAGGGTCACTTCTCCTGAATCGGTAAACAGGATGTGTCCTTTTTCTCTTGATAAGGCCACTATTTCGCTGACTCGAGCTCCCGAAGCGAGAGCAAATAAAAATATAACTTTCTGAGTCAGATCCTTGAGGGGGCATGAATCATTGTCCAAGTTGGAGGCGAAATGGAGTACCTTGTCTAGTGACCAGGAGATCGGTTTCGGAGGGGGTGCTGGACGTAGGCGAGCACATGCTTTTGGTAGTTTGTTGAAGATGTCGTTGGACAGATCAATTTGGAAAGCATATAGAATTGGTCTAGCCAAGGCCGATTTGCAGGTTGAAATCGTATTGGCTGCTAATCCTTGTCCATGAAGGTGAATGAAGAAGGACATACAGAAATCAATTGTGATTTCTTTAGGATTTTTTGCCTTGACAAAGGAGACCCATTTCCTCCAGGATGATTCATATTGCCGTCTCGTGGATTCGGTCTTGTATTCCTCTAGGAAGTCTAGACTTTTCTTCGAGATCCCAAACCTCTTCTTTGCGGCAAGGGAGAGAAAATCATGAGATGAAGGTCCTTGATTTTCGATGATGAAGCGAAGACAGTCGACTTCTGTACTTGTTGAGAGAGAACTGGGCCCGGGAGAGGGATCAGCTTGGGCTGCAGCTCCAGGACCAGGGGGTACCAGTTGCTCCGGGGCCACTTGGGAGCCACTAGGGCCGCTGTCCCTTTGAAGGTTCTCAGTTTGGAGAGGACTTTCAACAGAAGGTTGGTGGGAGGGAACAGGTAGATCTTGGACCACCTGTTCCAGTCCAGTGACATGGCGTCCACTGCTTCTGCTTTGGGGTCCTCGTACGGGGCTACGTACAGAGGAAGTTGATTGTTGTCGCTCGTTGCAAAGAGATCTATCTGAAGTTCTGGGACTTGGTGAGAGATGAAGGAGAACGATCTTGCGTCTAGAGACCATTCCGACTCTATCGGGTTTGTCCGAGATAGAGCATCCGCTGTCACATTGCGGAATCCTTGTAGGTGAACTGCAGACAGGTGCCACTTCTTCTTCTCCGCCAGACGGAAGATTGGGAGAAGCACCTGATTTATCTGGGGCGATCTTGAGCCTTGGCGATTGAGACAACGAACTACCACCGAGTTGTCTAGGGTTAGACGGATGTGGATCGAGGGCGGCGGGGATAACTTCTTCAGAGTTAGAAGGACCGCCATGGCCTCCAAGATGTTTATGTGGAACGTCTTGAATAGTGGAGACCAGGTACCTTGAACCTGTTTCTGGTGGGAGTGACCTCCCCAACCTTCCAGTGAGGCATCCGTGTGGATGTTGAGTGATGGAGGAGGGTGTTGGAGAGGAATGGACCTTTTCAGGGCCTTTTCTTCCGACCACGGCTTTAGGAGGCGTCGTAGTCTGTTTGGAAGCCGTCTCTTGAGGTCTCTTCGAGCGATGGATGCCGAGCGTCTCCAGACTCCCGCGGCATCCTTTAGCTGTGCACGAAGCACTGGGTTTGTCACTGAGGCGAATTGTAGAGAGCCTAGAACTCGTTCCTGCTGTCGTCTTGAAATGCGTTTGGATTTCAGTAGTCGCTTGACAGACCCTGCTATTTCCTTCCTTTTCTTCTGGGGGATGGAAAGGCGGTGTGACTGAAGATTCCAGTGGATTCCCAACCACTGAAACTTCTGAGCTGGAGAGAGGCGAGATTTTTTCTCGTTGATCTTGAATCCCAGGTGTTCTAGGTACTGGGTAACTTCGTTGCAAGACTTTGCACACTCTTCGGGCGATGGAGCCCAGACTAGCCAGTCGTCGAGGTAGGCCATCACCTGGACGTTTCGTAGGCGGAGCTGTTGTACTATGGCATCCGCCAGTTTTGTGAAGATCCGAGGGGCCACATTGAGGCCGAATGGCATGGCCCGGAAGGCGTAGCTTTTCCTTTGGAGTCGAAATCCTAGGTAGGAGGAAGCGTGATGGTTCATTGGGATGTGCCAGTAGGCATCCGCCAGGTCTATAGAGACCGTGTAGGAACCTTGAGGCAGAAGGGTCCTTATTTGTTGAAGCGTCAGCATCTTGAATTTGTTGTTCTCTATGAACTTGTTGAGGGGGGATAAGTCCAGAATGACTCTGAGTTTGTCTGAGTCCTTCTTGGGAACACAAAACAGTCTCCCTTGGAACCTGGTGGACTTTACCTTCCTTATCACCTTCTTGTTCAAGAGGTCTAGAACATATTCTTCCAGAAGGGGGGTTGATTGCTGGAAGAACTGCTGGAAGATTGGGGGTGGTTGCGTCCAACTCCAGCCTAGACCGTTCTTGATGATGCTGTGTGCCCAGGGATCGAAGGTCCAACGATCCTGGAATTGGCGGAGTCTTCCTCCCACCGGAAGCACTTCATTGCTTCTGGTGTCCCGAGGACTTGCTGCCTCGGCCGCTAGCTCCCTTTCCTCCTCTACCTCTGGAGGGACGGCGAGATGCGTCTTTGCTTGCACCCTTGAATGAGCCTCTACCTTTGGCATGAAAGGTAGTTGATGGTTGCTCAAAGGCAGGGGTGAAGACCGGTGACTGTGACAACACCGGTTGGGGGACCAATTGAAAGGTCTGTTGTGGTTGGGCAACCACTTGGGAGGTAGCGGGTCCCGGAAACTGACGTCTTTGCTGACGTTGCTGGGGTTTTGACTTTTGGGGTTTCCTCTTAGGCTGAGGTCCGTCGTCCTGAGAGGGTTTCCTTTTTCTGGACATGCCCCACTTGTGGAGAAGGTTCCTATTCTCCGTGGCGGCTCTGTCAGTTATTTCCTTCACAAGGTCAGAAGGAAACAGGTGCTTTCCCCAGATGTTGGAGGAAATCAGCCTCCGGGGTTCGTGTTTCACGGTGGCACCGGCAAACACGAATTCACGACAGGCTCTTCGAGCCTTTATGAAGTGGTACAAGTCCTTCATTACCGTCAGTAAGTGGGATTTGGAGAGTACCATGTAGTGATCTGGTACTCTAGTGTCACAGGCCATAACTTCCAGTTGGACTTGATGAGAAAGAGATGCCGCAAGCCTCTCCTTCATGTCTTGTTCCCGGCGAAGGAGGTGATCGTTGAGCTTAGGGAGGTCTTCATTAAACTGACGTCCGGCGACGTCAGGATCGAGCCTTCCCACGACGAAAGTATGCTGAACATCTTTCCAGTGTCGAGCGTCAGGGGGGGTCACGATGGAGAAGGGTCTGCACTCCTCCAGTGCAGGGCAGGCTTTCCCTTCTTCCGCCGCTTTAAGGCATGCAGCTAAGGCCTTTTCCAAGAATGGAAGAACCGCAGTATCAGGTGCAACGTAAGTAGGGTGCTTCTTGCTCAATGCCGGAAGCTTAGAGCAGGTAAAGCCTCTACTCTTGAATGCGGAGGCTAGCATAGCCTGGGCCTTTGCGAGATCGAACACTATCTCTTCCTTAGGTTCGGTCTCTTCCTTCGAGGCAGGTTCGGAACGAAGCCGGACGTAACAGTCCGGGTAGGCCTCAAAGCTTGGGAAGAACTCCACATCTTCCAAAGGGACCGTGCCGATCTTATCACTGACAAAGATCCTGCCGGTCGCAATAACCATATGCTCTGCATACCTCCACGGGTTGGCATGAGAGCAAGCGGGGAGATCCTTGACCGAAATCTTCTTCGGCTCTCTGGATCCTATCATCGACCTGATGGACTCCTGGTTCTCCTTCAGCCTGTCGTCCATGACGGCTCTAATCAGCCGGATCAGTTCTTGAGTAGAAGAAGAAGGATCCGGAGTCGAGGAGGTAGACGGAATAGACATTTCCGTCGGTGTAGGAGTAGGAGGGGGGATGGACGAGGGAGCAGCTTCTAGCTCCGACTCGGTGTACTCCACCTTGTCTTCGTCATCTTCGGCTCCTTGAGCCATAAGCGTCTTCTCCGTGTCTTCCGAGACGTCCGAAATCTGTTCGTCATCTTCGGAATCCAAACGACACTCGTGCATGGACTGAGCCATGACCACATCAGGTTCCACCGTAATTTGGACAGTGGGGATCACATCTTTGGGTACCACTGAGTCAGGGGAGGCCTTAGGGAACAATAGTGACCTCAGTTCTTCGGTGGCCAGGTACGGTCCGGTAGCATTTTTCTGGAAGCCACGCACCCACTTGCGCAGCTTTTCACGAGAAATGTCTCTAACCTCCGCTGAAGGAGGATTATGGAAGGCCTCAACTAGGTGAGCCTGGCAGACCGTACAATCCAGTGGATTCCAAAACTTCAAATCCCCTTTCTTGTCTGCACAAGGGGCGTGAGTCCTGCAAGCCGTATGCCCGTAAAACTGCGGGCGTTTCACAGCGCAGAAGGCGAAATCACACTTCATCTGCTCCTCCTGTGGAAGAAAGAGAAAATGAGTATGGGGGAGTCATAAGAATGGCTCTTAAACTAAGTTAATATTAATCATTAATTTTAACTTAAAGAAGGTGTGATGCATAGAGAATGAAATAGTAAAGGAGAACATGCTCCATGCATCTCGCCCGGCTGGTTACCATAAGCTTGGTCCCTGGATAATCCGAGTGACCGAGGGCACTGGATATAGTTTCCTAGAATTCCAAGTATTTTGGAATTCCATGGAAAAAACCAAGGACAAGATTGGGACCGAATTCATTCGGTTCCCAGTTAAGGGCCAGAAGGCCTCATTTAAAAGGTAACTGCTTCTGGCAACCAGCCGTGCTAAGATGCACATAGCATGCTGGAATTAGAAGAATGCAAAGAGACAGCATGATCACTAATAGAGCAGTACTAGGTACTGATCTTAATAGCAGAAGCAGCTTATCTGTTTGCGATATAGGGCTATCATAGTCTTATGATAGCTACAGTAAGGGGGTGCAAGTATTCTTGACGCCTCCGGGGCATCCGGCAAGCCGCCGGCATGCCGGAGCTCGCTCCAGCATAGATTCTGGCATTAGGACAGACAATGTTCAAAGTCAGTCAAATACCAGGATGGCGGCCGCCGGCACAACGGCGGCACGCCGGCAGGGAGCGGCGGCTCCGGCAGTCGGAGGATGCCAGGTTGGTGACTGGGATAAGGATGGTAAAGGCTGTATCGGGTTGCCGGCAGTATATGCCGGCACTCCGGCGGTCGACCGGCAAGCGGACGACAAGCTAGGAGGAGGAGAGCCGCCGGTAGTAGCCGGCGGCAGCCGGCAGTCCCTCGGTACACGGGGGGCTGGCGGCAAGGTTAGGGAGAGTCACCAATTAGGAGGCAGGTATTGCCGACAGTAGAGGCGGCAAGAGACCGGCACCCGGATAGGGAGAGAGACAGGGGGGGAGGGGGGAAGGGATGTAGGAAGTACCATCAGGATTCCAAACATCCCTCCCCCTCCCTGAGGGGGTGTACCCATGATAGAGGCAGGCTCTAACATCCATGAGCAGGGGTCACTAGGGACCGGGAGCAAGGTAGCCCAAGGGAGGGCTAGGGTACACCCAAGGGGGGGGGGGAGACACCCATATGCAGAACTATACTAGTAACTAACCTTATAGGACACTATGAAGGTATGTGTACCAGAGCGGACTGCACAAGGAAGCTCGGGTAGCCCTACTATTCCACCCTAAGGAGGAGTTGTAGGACAGGGGACAGATGGGTATAAACTAACCTAAGCATAGGCTAGGCTATACAAGAGATAGGTGGGGAGGGAGAAGAGAGAAGTCTTCCCAGGAAGGGTTTCTGTACCAGAGCGGCCACTAAGGAAAGGGAGGACACTCCCTAACCTAAGATCAGGCAGATCAGCTAAAACGGTGCAAGAGTACAGTTTTAGCATGGAACAGAGAAACCTTCCTAACCTAACCTAGAGCAGGGCTAAAAGTCCTGAACTAGGAAAGGAAGAAGACATATCGCTATCGCAGGAAAGTCATAGACTATCCTAGCCATAGAGGTAGGCTAGCCTAACCTCACTCTCGGACGCAACCCTAAAGGGGGTTCATTCCTTTAGGGAGGACAGAGAGGCGATATATACTCTATTAGACAATTAATCCCTTTACTCAGAAAAGGAATCAAGGCTAAATAGAGGGAATGCCAAGGCAGGGGATGAAGGAAGCATATAGGGGTCCTAACATTAGGTTAGGCTAGAAAGAGTCACTGACTAGCCTATCCCCTATATGGTCCCTGAAGGCGAAAACATTTGCATCACTGTCAAAAGTATTGTAAAATAATGCCACTATCTTCATAACTTAGTCTAGGATCACTAATAAATCATGCATGAACACTTGTATGTAGGCTCTTGGCCTGGGGGCTATAGTAGCCGACTGGTATGAGGTCAATCGATGACCGATAAAAGCGTCTAAACACGATATAAAAGTTCCTAGCTATGAAGACTAAATAAACTAATGTATTCGATTAGTATATAATGCCGGAAACGTTGTTGTGGCTAACTAAATAAGACATGCATAACAACAACGACGCCATAAAATGGCGGGTCCGGTAGAGGCACAGCTCTGCCACAAAACAGCAATTATCTCGAAAAGTAATATTTACTTTACGGCCAGAGCTTAATTAAACAATACTGGAACCTTGTACTCAACTTTCCAGAAGAAGGCGAGGCTGAAGGTAACGACATAGCGAAGATGCAAAACGATAAAGTTAACACAGGGAAAATCCGTCTAAGTAGGGCAGCTACTAAACAAAGGATGAAGACGGGCGTGACGTCATTAGAGCAATGGCGTCCGTTTGTTTACGTCTCGAGTATCAGTAGTAGCCACGAGTGAGATTAGCTGTGGAACGGCTCCCAGCTATTCTCAGTCCTTACACACCGAAGCATTAACTCTGTTCGGGGTGAAGATAGCTATGTGGCGCGTTCAGACATGCGCGTCCCCTGTTGTATTACGATGTCTTAAGGGGAAACCTTTGAGATACTCGCTCCAGAAGTTAGAATTCTGTGATAACCTGTGGTTAAATTCTCTGGGAATATCTTAGTAGTCTTATACCCAAGGAAGCTACCAAAAAGGAACCTTCCATCAGGACGCCATGGCTTGAGCCCAAAAATATATATATATATATATTTAGGCTCAAGCCATGTCCTCCTGATGGAAGTTCCTATAGGGTAGCTTCCTAGGGTATATTACAACTACGGCGATATTCCCAGAGAATTTACCTTAAGGTACCAGAATTCTAACTCCTGGAGCGAGTATCCCTCGTGAAAGGGATATCGCGACATATCAGAGGACGTATTCTAGACACGTCACATGGCAATCTACAATCTGAACAGAGATTTCGTCTCGTAGGAGGGAGATTGACGAGATACGAATTCGGGAAAGAAAAAGGGGAGCCGCTCCCAAGGCTTCCCTATCCCCCGATTCGTATGCGTGCCTGGCGCCAATCCTGGCGCCATCTGCATTCCTTTTTGCGTAGCTTAACAACTCGGTGTTTTTTCCTGTTTTTCTCGCAAATCTTGGATTTATTCCGCTTTTCATGGCTTCTCCATCTTCGTTGGCCTCGGATAAGTTGAGTATAGTGTCTGTTATGTATAAATGTAGGCTGTTGGTAAAATTTTGAGTGATTAATAGGATTAATCTTTGATACAAGAGCCGTAGCCTACCAGAGGTGTCCTGGACACTGTCACTCGCTAGGTATAAATTAGTTAGTCAGAGTGACATTCCTGGTTGTTTTGCTTAATAAATTTTAGCTATTTAGCTTTACATAGGATTTCCTTTCGTGCTTAGTATTATTTGGCGAAGTATTCGCCATTCTGGCCTACGCTAGGCCATGTAGCCTAGTCGTTTGGTCCTAGTACTTAATGCATGATTTTGGTTTTTCCGAGTGTAATTAAAATTTTATTGAAGCTTTAGGCTATATTTTATACATTTTAGACTGTGTGAAATATTTCCAAGATTGAATACGTGAGAGTTTCGGTGAATTAGGTAATCGATTCTCTTGGTGCCTAGGCTATTTGCTTATGGAGCCTTAGTATACTTTATCATTCTCCCCGGTTGCTTTCTTTTCTTCGGAGAAGGTATGCAATCCCTTTCCCTCTGTTTAAGCCTTGGGCTTATCCCTAAGTGGTTTTTTCCGAATTTATTTTCGATAAAACTATACTAGGGTGTTACTGTACCTTCCTGTTCCAGCAAAGTCTGGTTCAAAGAGGGACAGAACAACAGAGTTTTTAGTCTGAGTCCATGTTGTCTGGCTTGGGGCAGAGTCCCCCTCGCTGACCTAACACTTACAAAGGGAGCTTAGCTCTCTTAGGTCACTATCGAAGGTTTCTGTAAGTTATGATTCCTTCTTTTGTGATCGACCAGACTAAGTCCTGTTGCTGTTCTCGGGGGAGGATAAAATCTTCCCTTGGGAGTAGCAACGCCTTCCTTGCTTTGGTGCTCTGGAAGCTGGCAAGTATTGCTGGCCCTTTCCCTTAGATCTCCCTTAGGCTAAGACAAAGTTCTTGGCTGCGGGTGATCTATCACTAAAGCAAGGTTGGCAGGACCCTCTTGTCCCTTCCCCTCTATCTCCGTAATGGCCTAGCCATTACTGTACTGTACCTTGCCGGCCGGCAGAGCTGGCCGCAAGGGGTATTACTGTACTGTACGTCATTCTACTTCTGGACCTAGTATAGGTTGGGATGTGGAATTGACTAAGCCCATTGCAGGCCGGCAGAGATGCTGGCCGGCAGGGTCTTATGTTTTCGAGTGCTGCCCGGACCTCTCTTGGTCCCTCATCCATGCCTGCCGGCAGAGCCGGACGGCATTGGTCAAGGAAGCCTGAATTAAGTTTCTCCCCTTCCTTATATGCACTCTTTCGGTTGCCGGGCTCGGGGGGTTGTGTACACTCTTATCCCGGCATCCATTCTATTTTCTTCTAGTGCTGTACCTGTCCCGGCTGCCGGCCTATGAGGCCGGCTGACGACCTATGAGGCCGGCAGCCGGGCAGGTGTAGACTTCTGGTTCTTTTGCTGCCGGCTGGCATCGGTCTTGTACCTTTGCCGGCCGGCTTATGTCAGTCCTTGTCTGCCGGTCACCAAGAGTGTGGCCGGTAGCTGGGTACTACCTTGTGTAGTTGCTGGCCGGCAGTCATTGCCGGCCAACACTGGCTGTTGCTGGCCGGCAGCTGCTGCCGCCGGCACAGGCATTTGAACCAGAGTGCTGCTGTTAAGTAGTATACTTTAAAGCTAGTTGTGGTGTGTGCCGGCCGGCAAAGGCAGGCCGGCACACATCCTCCTATACTGTACTAGTATTCTTCTGTATAGCATATACAGTAAGAAGAAAACTATAGTAAAAGTTTAGGTACAGCACTGTATCTTCTAACACTATTGTGTTTTCTTGCACAGCCCTTTGCTGTTGCCCTCAGACAGGAAGCAGAGTTCTTCCCCGTCTATTATCCAGGATTTTAAAATCATTCCCTAGGTGTGACCTCCACCTGTTTCCTCTGGAAACCTTGCATTGGTTACTCTAGTAGAGATAAACCATTTTGATTTTATTATCTGGAAGGCTGCAACAATGGGTTGTGAGGGAAACACAAGTGTGTGTCTTTCCTTTATGAATTGTTATGCTATACTATGCATATCCAGTGATACATAGTTCACTTGATACTCATGGAAATTTTTTCTTTTTACAGGAGGACTCTCCGAAGTGCGGTAATGTTTTCTGCAATGTCCGCAGCAAGAACCTCTGCGGACATGAGTGTTGTAGGAGACACGCAGCATGCGCTGTCTCCAAGGATGATCTCCAGTATTGGGACCCTCAGGTATGTACTGTATGCACTAACCTGATTACTGAGGCTTTTGATTCCCCTAGAACGGCGGAATCAAGGGATATAGCTAGGGAAAAGCTTCGTACTTGGGTAAGGGGCTTCAAGAAGAACACCTCTGGCCCTTATCTTCCAAGTGAGAAGATGAGGGCGTATCTTTTTCCCCAGGCATCAGCTGAGGCAGTGATTCCCCAGCCTCAAGAGGAGATCCCTCAAGATCAAGTCCAGGTGGACGAGGAAGTCGCAGATGCGATGCAAGACATCCAGTTGTGTGACAGGATGTCTGACCTGGACGAAGGTTTGGAAGAAGACCTCCTGGCAGAAGGTCAGGATCAAGTTCAAACCCCGGATGTCGTAGAGGATGGGGTCGACGAGGTGTCGGCTACTCCGGTTCAGATGCCGGAGCCCATCCCCTCAACATCGGCTGGTCTCCCAGTAGAACTGGGACAGGCCCTCTCTTCGATTGTTGGAATGATCCAACAAATGCAGAAGGAGAATCAGGAGAAGGCGGCTGCAATGGAACTGCGTATGCAGTCCCTAGCAGAATCACATGGGCCCCAGAAAAGGCTCAATGTGAAAGACCTTCCCATATGCTCAGATGCTAACCCATGGAGGTATGCTGAGCACATGCCGATGACGACTGGTATGATCGTCATCTCGGATAAGCTGGGTTCAGTTCCCCTAGAGGAGGTAGAATTCTGGCCCAGCAAGGCATCATATCCGGACTGCTATGTCCGGCTAAGAAAAGAACCAGCTTCAAGGGAGGAGACAGAGCCGAAGGAGGTCATTATTATGGACCACGCTAAGGCTCAAGCCCTACTTTCATCCTCGATGAAAGAGAGGGGCTTCTCGAATTCGAAGGTAGCTGCATTGAGCAAGAAGCTCCCTTCTTTTGTGTCCTCTCCTGATAGAGCCTTCCCCTTTTTACAAAAAGGGTTTGCGGCTGTCCTAAAGGCAGTCGAGGCCGGCAAGCCTTGCCCCTCCCTGGAGGAGTGTAAACCCTTGTCGCTGGCTCTGTCTATGGACCACAAAGACTGGAAGGATGTCCATCTGACATTCTCAGTGGGAAAGTTGGAGGCTGATATTGCCGGACGGCAATTCGGCGAGGACCTCCCCAAGCTGCCCGAATCTCTTTTACGAAGAGAGTTCGAGACCAAAGAAAGACTGGCTGCCTCAATGTCTCATCAGACCACTCTTGAGTCAATGGCAAGTGACCCTAAGGTCCATGAAATGTTCATGGTAGTGGCTAAGTCTCACCTAGCCACAGTGACGAAGGACCTTTATGGCTTCATCAAGGCAAGGAGAGCTTGCAGGGAGGTCGTGTTCACCGGGGCTTCGGTGAGACACGAACCAAGGAAATTAATCTCCTCCAACATTTGGGGAAAAGACCTTTTCCCTACCGATGTGGTCAAAGAGGTTGTTGATAAGGCCGCCGTGGAGAATAGAAACCTTCTCCAGAAGTGGGGCCTGGCTATCAAAAGAAAATCTTCCCCGGATGAGGGTCCTCAACCAAAGAGGAAGAATATGAAGACTAGGCTACCATTTCGGCCAGCCAAGCCTTATAGACAGCAACAGCAACTGCAATTGCCTTTGCCTCCAGTGCCCCAGATGGTGGCACAAACCCCGACTGCCTTTCAGTGGGTACCCCAGGCTGTGCCAGGTCAGTCAACCACATTCGCCCCAACGTTCGAAGGACAGTCTTCTTCCTTTCGTGCAAAACCTAGAGGAGCAGCCAGAGGCTCGTCTAGGCGCCCCTCAAGGGGAAGGGGATTCAGAGGTGGTCGTGGTCAGGGAGGCAAGACCTCAGGACGGCAGTCCAAGTGAAATGATACCGGTAGGAGGGAGACTGATGAAATTTTGGGATCGCTGGACCTTCGATCCCTGGGCCCAAAGCCTACTCAAGAATGGACTGGGTTGGAGCTGGTACAGCACTCCACCCCCATGCCTTCGGTTTTTCCAACACTCCACCCCCATTTTGGAGGAGTACGTTCAAGAACTGTTGGAGAAAAATGTGATCCAAAAGGTGAAGTCCATCAAATTCCAAGGGAGGCTGTTTTGTGTTCCCAAGAAAGACTCGGAAAAGCTCAGAGTCATTCTGGACTTGTCATAACTCAACAAGTTCATAGTGAATTGTAAATTCAAGATGCTAACACTGCAACACATAAGGACCTTAATGCCCAAGAGGGCATACTCAGTCTCTATAGACTTGTCAGACGCCTATTGGCACATTCCAATCAGCCGTCGACTCTCCCCCTACCTAGGGTTCAGGCTACAACGGAAACTGTACGCCTTCAGAGCCATGCCATTCGGGCTAAACATAGCCCCAAGGATTTTCACGAAGCTTGTAGCGCAGCTCTCAAACAATTACGCCTAAAGGGAATTCAGTTAGTAGCCTACCTGGACGACTTGCTGGTGTGGGCAGCATCCGAGACCGAATGCTTGCAAGCTTCCAGTCAGGTGATCCAGTTCCTAGAGTACCTAGGCTTCAAGATCAACAAGAAAAAGTCTCGACTTTCTCCATCCCAAAAGTTCCAGTGGCTGGGAATCCACTGGGACCTTTTGTCACACAGTTTCTCCATCCCAACGAAGAAAAGGAAGGAGATAGCGGGCTCTGTCAAGAGACTTCTAGATTCCGAAAGGATATCAAGACGCGAACAGGAGAGGGTACTAGGCTCTCTCCAGTTTGCTTCAGTGACAGACCCAGTGCTAAGAGCACAGCTAAAGGATGCAACCGGAATTTGGAGAAGGTATGCATCAAACGCGCGAAGAGACCTGAGAAGACCAGTGCCGCCTCGGCTACGTACTCTTCTCAGACCTTGGTCCCAAGCCAGACATCTAAAGAAGTCGGTTCTTCTTCAGCCACCTCCCCCGTCGATGACGATTCACTCAGACGCCTCAAAGGAGGGATGGGGAGGTCACTCTCATCGGAAAAAAGTCCAGGGGACTTGGTCCAAGCTATTCAGGACCTTTCATATAAACTTTCTAGAAGCTATGGTAGTGCTCCTTACCTTAAAGAAAGTCTCCCCGCGTCACTCGATCCACATAAGATTGGTGACAGACAGCGAGGTGGTTGTGAGATGCTTGAATCGACAAGGGTCGAGGTCACCACCTCTCAACCAAGTGATGTTAGCCATTTTCCGATTGGCGGAAAAGAAGAAGTGGTACCTGTCGGCAGTTCACCTTTAAGGAGTCCGCAATGTGACAGCGGACGCTCTATCCAGGTTCACACCGATAGAGTCGGAATGGTCCTTAGACGCAGGATCATTTTCCTTCATTCTGAATCAAGTCCCAGAACTGCAAATAGACCTCTTTGCGACGAAAGACAACAAGAAGTTGCCCCTGTACGTGTCCCCGTACGAGGACCCCTTACCGGAAGCAGTGGACGCAATGTCCCTCGACTGGAACAGATGGTCCAGGATTTATCTGTTCCCTCCTCACAACCTTCTGTTGAGGGTCCTCAACAAACTGAGATCCTTCAAGGGGGTAGCGGCAATAGTGGCCCACAAGTGGGCGAACAGTATATGGTTCCCCTTGGCGTTGGAACTACAGATGAAGTTCGTGCCGCTACCACATCCAGTTCTGACCCAGCGAGTCCAGAAGTCGACTGTCTGCGCTTCATTACAGAAAACCCAGACAGCAACAGCATGATTTTCTAGCCCTAGCGGTGAGAAAGCGTTTCGGGATTTCGAAAGCCAGCATAGACTTCCTAGAGGAATACAAGTGCAAATCGACTAGAAGGCAATATGAGCCATCTTGGAGAAAATGGGTGGCCTTTGTAAAGGCAAAGAATCCGCAGGAGATCTCAACAGACTTCTGCTTATCTTTCTTCATCCACCTCCATGGCCAAGGGTTGGCAGCTAACACGATTTCAGTGTGTAAATCGGCTTTGATGAGACCCATTTTATTGGCCTTCCAGATCGACCTAGGTAACGAGATCTTTAATAAAGTTCCGAAAGCCTGCGCTAGGCTCAGACCTTCAGCACCTCCAAAGCCCATCTCATGGTCTTTAGACAAAGTTCTTCATTTCGCCTCCCTGTTGAGCAATGAAGAATGTGCGTTAAAGGATTTGACGCAAAAAGTTATTTTCCTATTTGCACTCGCGTCCGGGGCCAGGGTTAGTGAGATCGTAGCCCTCTCGAGAGAGGCAGGTCGTGTTCAGTTCCTGGATGGGGGGGAGCTGAACCTGTTTCCGGATCCTACGTTTCTCGCCAAGAATAAGTTACCCACCAACAGGTGGGGTCCCTGGAGAATCTGCCCTCTGAAAGAAGATGCATCTCTATGTCCAGTAGAATGCCTAAAGGTCTATCTTCGTAGAACTTCAGACTTCAAGGGTGGTCAACTATTCAGGGGAGAAACATCAGGCTCAAATTTATCTCTGAATCAACTCAGAGCGAAAATCACATATTTTATTCGCAGAGCGGATCCTGACAGTACACCCGCAGGTCACGATCCGAGGAAAGTTGCCTCATCCCTAAATTTCTTTAATTGTATGGATTTTGAACATCTCCGTTCATACACGGGCTGGAAGTCTTCCAGGGTGTTCTTTCGCCACTATGCGAAGCAAGTAGAGGAACTTAAGAGATCTGTGGTAGCAGTGGGTCGTATAGTTAACTCTACTGTTTAACTCTGCGAGGAACAGTGGTCTTAATTGGGACGATTAAGTCCAGGGTGAGTGTGTAGGTACATACTGTACTACAAACTAAATGAGGGCACCAAGTGCCCATATAGACTGTTCCTTCTTTCAAAGGTGAACCTAGCATAAGTTCAGACATGTGTGCCAAGCGTTTCTAACGCTAATGTGATTGATTTGTAATACAGATTTTTTATGACTTGATACCTTCGTATCTTATTAAAGTGGTGTTTAATGGTTTTTCTTTCAGATAAACAAGTTCTGTTTACTATCATACTTATGCTTAAAGTTTTGGGTTACCCTCTTTTATATAAATATATATATTTGTTGTTAACCTGTCTGTTTATTATCTGTCAATAAACTTGTTCTTGAGAACCTTGCGTCTCTTCCACCTGTGTCAATTTATTGGTATAATTGAGCATTTTTAATTCTATGTATCTTATCTGGGATAATTCTGATAGAATTGTTCTGTTATGCAAGCTATGTTGCATTGGTTTATGTAAGTCCCCTAATGGGAGGACTCCGTCCCATAAAGGGACGAGGGCGGTTTTATTAGTTTCTTCCTATGCGGATATAAACCTTTGTCCAATACAAGTATTGTGCGGATTACTGGTCAACATATTGACGCAGTGGTTCTATACAAACTATGCTTTACTTAATATAGGGCGAGACCACTATATTAGCTTGCCTGGTATTCATACATAGATATATGTACTCTTCGAGACTTTCCAGAGTCTAGTAGGACTCTTCCCTGTAGGGGGCAGGAAGCTCTAACATAGTTTATAGTTAGGTGAAAAGATGTATAACGGTAACATCTTAGGTCTCTAGGTCTAGTCGACCGGGAATAAATACCTCCGGGGAGTACGGCACGTTCTGAGAATCCACAGATACAGTAATGCTCTGGTACACTTCCATCAGGACGACATGGCTTGAGCCCAAAAATCGGATTTTGAGCGAAGCGAAAAATCTATTTTTGGGTGAGATAGCCATGTCGTCCTGATGGAACCGCCCTTGCCTTTCTAAGAAAGGGCTGTAGGACCCCTCCCTACATACAGTATCTGTAGCACCTCGTGTACGCTACAAGGAATACAGATGGCGCCAGGATTAGCGCCAGGCACGCATACGAATCGGGGGATAGGGAAGCCTTGGGAGCGGCTCCCCTTTTTCTTTCCCGAATTCGTATCTCGTCAATCTCCCTCCTACGAGACGAAATCTCTGTTCAGGTCGTAGATTGCCATGTGACGTGTCTAGAATACGTCCTCTGATATGTCGCGATATCCCTTTCACGAGGGATACTCGCTCCAGGAGTTAGAATTCTGGTACCTTAAGGTAAATTATCTGGGAATATCGCCGTAGTTGTAATATACCCTAGGAAGCTACCCTATAGGAACTTCCATCAGGACGACATGGCTATCTCACCCAAAAATAGATTTTTCGCTTCGCTCAAAATCCGTTATATATATATACATATATATATATATATATATATATATATATATATATATATATATATATATATATATATATATATATATATATAAATATATATATATATATATATATATATATATATATATACAATTATATATATATATATATATATATATATATATATATATATATATATATATATATATATATATATATATATATATATATATATATATATATATATATATATATATATATATATATATATATATATATATATATATATATATACATATTCATATACATATACATCATCATCAGCCGTTACTAGTCTATTGCAGAACAAAGGCCTCAGACAAGTAATTTCACTTGCGTCTATTCGTGGTCTCTCTATGCCAGTCTATGCCAGAAAAATATCTTAGCTCGTCAACCCATCAACTTCGCTTTCTTCCCCTGCTTCTTTTGGAATCTCTAGGGACCCATTCTGTTATCCTTAATCTCTATCTATTATCTGTCCTTCTCATTGTATGTCCTGCCCCGTCATTTCTTTTTCTCACATGTTGTTAGAATATCCTCTACTTTAGTTTGCTTTCGTCTCCATGTTACTCTTTTTCGGTCTCTTAAGCGGGGTTTACACGGCCGAGCAGCTCGTCGAGCCCGGTTGTTGAACCCAAGGTCCTTTAATGGGAGCTCGAAGAGCTTTCAGACAGTACATCGAGCCTCAGTGTGCCTTGTGCTAAAACAACGTCAACATGTCTCTCGACCAGGACGATTTGATAGCCATTGCTTTAGCAGTGGCACTAAGAAGGAAAAAAAAAAAAGACCAAAAGAGAAATTTTCATATACCAACTTGCTTGTTGCTTTAAAATTAGAGCCTGATGACTGGCGCAATTATTTGCATATGGATGAAGACACGTACATTGATCTGCCGAATCTTGTCAGCCCTTTCATTACTATGAGGAAGGCCATAACTTCACATGAAAGACTGAGTGTCCGCTATTCCTTTGTTTCTGGCTACTTTATTGGAATAGTCTTTTGATTTAACTTTCCATAAAGCTGGATGAGCTCGATATGCATGTATGAAATCAAGTACGACTTCCTTCTCATTCTTACTTTCATTAATGGCAGCAATTATGCATTTCTTTGATGATGTTTCCTCTAGCAGGTTTGAATAACAACTGAGGTTCGATGCTCGACACCCGTTCACACGTTCACACCGCTCGTCATACAGTGTAGGTCCGCCCACAAAAGTCAAGATGAGCCTGACTTTCATCGAGCCGCTCGACGAGCGTGCTCGACAACCAAATAGCCCGTTTACACGCTCGAACATCAATTCAGACACAGGGTTGTCGAGCCAGGCTCGACGAGCTGCTCGCCCGTGTAAACCCGCTTTAGTGTTAATCCCATTATCATTTGTCCATAGCTCTTTCAGCTGCAAATTGGAAGGGTTTAGTAAGGCTCCAACTTTCTGATGCATAAGTTAATACGGTTAGGGTCATCTGATTGAATACGCTTCTTTTTAGAGAAAAGGACATTTTACTTCTTATATTTTATAATCTCATGTTGTTTCCCAAATGCTCTGCATCCCATGGTTACCTTTTCATTTTATTTCGGTCTCAAGTCCTGGGGAACAGAGCAATTTGAATATATATTTACATGATAGACATTTATACATATATAAACACACACACACACACACACACACACACACACATATATATATATATATATATATATATATATATATATATATATATATATATATATATATATATATATATATATATATATATATATATATATATATATATATATATATATATATATATATATATATATATATATATATATATATATATATATATATATATATATATAACGGATTTTGAGCGAAGCGAAAAATCTATTTTTGGGTGAGATGGCCATGTCGTCCTGATGGAAGTTCCTATAGGGTAGCTTCCTAGGGTATATTACAACTACGGCGATATTCCCATAGAATTTACCTTAAGGTACCAGAATTCTAACTCCTGGAGCGAGTATCCCTCGTGAAAGGGATATCGCGACATATCAGAGGACGTATTCTAGACACGTCACATGGCAATCTACAACCTGGACAGAGATTTCGTCTCGTAGGAGGTGATTGACGAGATACGAATTCGAGAAAGAAAAAGGGGAGCCGCTCCCAAGGCTTCCCTATCCCCCGATTCGTATGCGTGCCTGGCGCCAATCCTGGCACCATCTGTATTCCTTGTAGCGTACACGAGGTGCTACAGATACTGTATGTAGGGAGGGGTCCTACAGCCCTTTCTTAGAAAGGCAAGGGCGGGTCCATCAGGACGACATGGCTATCTCACCCAAAAATAGATTTTTCGCTTCGCTCAAAATCCGTTTTTTGGGCTCAAGCCATGTCGTCCTGATGGAAGTGTACCAGAGCATTACTGTATCTGTGGATTCTCAGAACGTGCCGTACTCCCCGGAGGTAATTTTTTCCCGGTCGACTAGACCTAGAGACCTAAGATGTTACCGTTATACATCTTTTCAACTAACTACAAACTATGTTAGAGCTTCCTGCCCCCTACTAGACTCTGGAAAAGTCTCGAAGAGTACATATATCTATGTATGAATACCAGGCAAGCTAATATAGTGGTCTCGCCCTATATTAAGTAAAGCATAGTTTGTAAAGGACCACTGCGTCAATATGAAATATCGACCAGTTTTCCACACAATACTTGTATTGGACAAAGGTTTTATATCCGCATAGGAGGAAAACCAATGCAACATAGCTTGCATAAAGGAACAACTCTATTAGAATTATCCCAGATAAGGTACATAGAATGAATGCTCAATTATACCAATAAATTGACACAGGTGAAGGAGACGCAAGGTTCTCAAGAACCAGATTATTGACAGGCAATAAATAGACAGGTTAACCACAATTATATATATATATATATATATATATATATATATATATATATATATATATATATATATATATATATATATATATATATATATATATATGTATATATATATATATATATATATATATATATATATATATATATATATATATATATATATATATATATATATATATATATATATATATATATACATATATATATATATATATATATATATATATATATATATATATATATATATATATATATATATATATATATATAAGAAGAGGATAACCCAAAACTTTAAGCATAAGTATGATAGTAAACAGAGCTTGTTTGTCTGAAAGAAAAAACATTAGATGCCACTTTTAAGATACCGAGGTATCAAAGTCATAAAAGCCTGTATTACAAATCAATGACATTAGCGTTAGAAACGCTCGGCACACATGTCTGCACTTATGCTAGGTTCACCTTCGGAAATGGAACAGTCTGGATGGGCAACACAGTGCCCTCACTTAGTTTGTAGTACAGTATGTAACTACACACTCACCCTGGAATTAATCGTCCCAATTAAGACCACTGTTCCTCGCAGAGTTAAACAGTAGGGTTAACACCGCGACCCACTGCTACCACAGATCTCTTTTAGTTCCTCTACTTGCTTCGCATAGTGGCGAAAGAACACTCTGGAAGACTTCCAGCCAGTGTATGAACGGAGATGTTCAAAATCCATACAATTAAAGAAATTTAGGGATGGGGCAACTTTCCTCGGATCGTGACCTGCGGGTGTAAGGTCAGGATCCGCTCTGCGAATAAAATATGTGATTTTCGCTCTGAGTTGATTCAGAGATAAATTTGAGCCTGATGTTTCTCCCCTGAATAGTTGACCACCCTTGAAGTCTGAAGTTCTATGAAGATAGACCTTTAGGCATTCTACTGGACATAGAGATGCATCTTCTTTCAGAGGGCAGATTCTCCAGGGACCCCACCTGTTGGTGGGTAACTCATTCTTGGCGAGAAACGTAGGATCCGGAAACAGGTTCAGCTCTTCCCCATCCAGGAACTGAACACGACCTGCCTCTCTCGAGAGGCTACAATCTCACTAACCCTGGCCCCGGACGCGAGTGCAAAATAGGAAAATAACTTTTTGTGTCAAATCCTTTAACGCACACTCTTCATTGCTCAACAGAGAAGCGAAATGAAGAACTTGTCTAAAGACCATGAAATGGGCTTTGGAGGTGCTGAAGGTCTGAGCCTAGCACAGGCTTTCGGGACTTTATTAAAGATCTCGTTACCTAGGTCGACCTGGAAGGCATATAGAATGGGTCTTGTCAAAGCAGACTTACACGCTGAAATCGTGTTCGCTGCCAACCCTTGACCATGGAGGTGGGGAAAAAAGATAAGCAGAAGTCTGTCAAGATCTCCTGCGGAATCTTCGCCTTGACAAAAGGCCACCCATTTTCTCCAAAATGACTCATATTGCCTTCTAGTAGATTTGCATTTATATTCCTCAAGGAAGTCTATACTAGCTTTCGAAATCCCGAAACGCTTTCTCACCGCTAGGGAGAGAAAATCATGAACTGCAGGGTCCGGGTTTTCTGTAATGAAGCGCAGACAGTTGACTTCTGGACTCGCTGGGTCAGAACTGGATCTGGTAGTGGTACAAACTTCAGCTACAGTTCCAATGCCAGGAGGAACCACACGCTGTTCGGCCACTTGTGGGCCACTATTGCCGCTACCCTTTGAAGGATCTCAGTTTGTTGAGGACCCTCAACAGAAAGTTGTGAGGAGGGAACAGATAAATCTTGGACCATCTGTTCATGTCGAGGGACATCGCGTCCACTGCTTCCGCTAAGGGGTCCTCGTACGGGGCACGTACAGGGGCAACTTCTTGTTGTCTTTCATCGCAAAGAGGTCTATCTGCAGTTCTGGGACTGATTCAGAATGAAGGAGAATGATCCTGCGTCTAAGGACCATTCCTACTCTATCGGTGTGAACCTGGATAGAGCGTCCGCTGTCACACTGCGGACTCCTTGAAGGTGAACTGCCGACAGGTACCACTTCTTCTTTTCCGCCAATTGGAAGACGGCCAACATCACCTGGTTGAGAGGTGGTGACCTCGATCCTTGTCGATTCAAGTATCTTACAACTACCTTGCTGTCTATTACCACTTTATGTGGAACGAATGACGCGGGGAGACTTTCTTTAAGGTAAGGAGCACTGCCCTAGCTTCTAGAAAGTTTTATGAGAAAGGTCTTGAATAGCCTGGACCAAGTCCCCTGGACTTTTTTCCGATGAGAGTGACCTCCCCATCCCTCCTTTGAGGCGTCTGAGTGAATCGTCACCGACGGTGGAGGTGGCTGAAGAAGAACCTGACTTCTTTAGATGTCTGGCTTGGGACCAAGGCCTGAGAAGAGTACTTAGCCGAAGCGGCTGGTCTTCTCAGATCTCTTCACGCGTTTGATGCATAACTTCTCCAAACTCCGATTGCATCCTTTAGCTGTGCTCTTAGCACTGGGTCTGTCGCCGAAGCAAACTGGAGAGAGCGCAGTACTCTCTCCTGCTCGTGTCTTGATATCCTTTCGGAATCTTGAAGTCTCTTGACAGAACCCGCTATCTCCTTCCTTTTCTTCGCCGGGGTGGAGAAACGGTGTGACAAAAGGTCCCAGTGGATCTTAGCCACTGGAACTTTTGAGATGGAGAAAGTCGAGACTTTTTCTGTTGATCTTGAAGCCTAGGTACTCTAGGAACTAGATCACTTGACTGGAAGCTTGCAAGCATTCGGTCTCGGATGCTGCCCACACCAACCAGTCGTCCAGGTAGGCTACTACCTGAATTCCCTTTAGGCGAAATTGTTTGAGAGCTACGCTCGCAAGCTTCGTGAAAATCCTTGGGGCTATGTTTAGCCCAAATGGCATGGCTCTGAAGGCGTATAGTCTTCGTTGTAGCCTGAACCCTAGGTAGGGGGAGAGTCGATGGCTAATTGGAATGTGCCAGTAGGCGTCTGACAAGTCTATAGAGACGGAATATGCCCTCTTGGGCAGTAAGGTCCTTATGTGTTGCAGTGTTAGCATTTTGAATTTGCAATTCACTATGAACTTGTTAAGTGGCGACAAGTCCAGAATGACTCTGAGCTTTTCCGAGTCTTTCTTGGGAACACAAAACAGCCTCCCTTAGAAATTGATGGGCTTCACCCTTTTTCTCCAACCGTTCTTGAACGTACTCCTCCATAACGGGGGTGGAGTGTTGGAAAAACCGAAGGTACGGGGGTGGAGTGCTGTACCAGCTCCCGCCCAGTCCATTCTTGAGTAGGCTGTGGGCCCAGGGATCGAAGGTCCACCGATCCCGAAATTTCAGAAGTCTCCCTCCTACCGGTATCACCTCACTTGGACTGCCGTCCTGAGGTCTTGCCTTCCTGACCACGACCACCCCTGAATCCCCTTCCCCTTGAGGGGCGTCTAGACGAGCCTCTGGCTGCTCCTCTAGGCTTTGCTCGAAAGGAAGTAGACTGCCCTTCGAACGCTGGGGTGAATGCCGTGGACTGTGTCGACACGGCCTGGGGTACCCACTGAAAGGTGGTCGGGGTTTGTGCCACGATCTGGGGCACTGGGGGCAATGGCAATTGCAGTTGCTGTTGCTGTCTAAGAGGCTTGGCTGGCCGAGACGGTAGCCTAGTCCTCATAGTCTTCCTCTTTGGTTGAGGACCCTCATCCGGGGAAGACTTTCTTTTGATAGCCAGGCCCCACTTCTGGAGAAGGTTTCTATTCTCCAAGGCGGCTTTATCAACAACTTCTTTGACCAAGTCGGTAGGGAAAAAGGTCTTTTCCCCAAATGTTGGAGGAGATTAGTTTCTTTAGCTCGTGCCTCACCGTAGCCGAGGTAAACACGAACTCCCTACAAGCTCTCCTTGCCTTGACGAAGCCATAAAGGTCCTACGTCACTGTGGCCAGATGAGGCTTGGCCACTACCATGAACATTTCATGGACCTTGGGGTCACTTGCCATCGTCTCGAGAGTAGTCTGAAGAGACATTGAGGCAGTCAGTCTTTCTTTTGTATCGAACTCACTTCGCAAAAGAAAGTCAGACAGCTTAGGGAGGTCCTTGCCGAACTGACGTCCGGCAATATCAGCCTCCAACTTTCCCACTGAGAACGTAAGATGGACGTCCTTCCAGTCTTTGTGGTCCATAGGCAGGGCCAGCGACAAGGGTTTACACTCCTCTAGGGAGGGGCAAGACTTGCCGGCCTCGATTGCTTTTAGTACAGCCAGAAACCCTTTCTGTAAAAGGGGGAAGGCTCTAGTAGGCGAGGACACAAAGGAAGGGAGCTTCCTATTCAATGCAGCTACCTTTGAGTTAGAGAAGCCCCTCTCTTTCATCGAGGATGAAAGTAGAGCTTGAGCCTTAGCATGGTCCATCACTATGACCTCCTTCGGCTCTGTCTGCTCCTTTGAAGCTGGTTCCTTCCTCAGCCGGACATAACAGTCCAGATATGATGCCTTGCTGGGCCAGAATTCCACCCTCCAGGGGAACTGAGCCCAGCTTATCCGAGATGACGATCTTTCCAGTCGTCATCGGCATGTGCTCAGCATACCTCCATGGGTTAGCATCTGAGCACAAGGGAAGGTCTTTCACATTGAGCTTTTTCTGGGGCCCATGTGATTCTGCAAGGCACTGCATTCGCAGTTCCATTGCAGCCGCCTTCTCCTGATTCTCCTTCTGCATTTGTTGGATCATTCCAACAATAGAAGAGAAGGCCTGTCCCAGCTCTACTGGGAGACCGGCCGATGTAGAGGGGCTTGAACTTCATCCTGGGCTTCTGCCAGGAGGTCTTCCTCCTGACACCCGTCCACATCAGATATCCTGTCATTTAGCTGGATGTCTTGCATCGCGACCGCGACTTCAGCATCCACCTGGATCTGAACTTAGGGGATCTCCTCTTGAGGCTGGGGAATCACTGCATCAGCTGATGCCTTAGGGAAAAGATACGCCCTCATCTTCTCACTTGGAAGATAAGGGCCAGAAGTGTTCTTTTGGAAGCCCCTTACCCAGGTACGAAGCTTCTTCCTAGCTATTTAAATGTCTCATTAATCAGGTTAGTGCACACAGTACATAGCTGAGGGTCCCAATACCGGAGATCATCCTTGGAGACAGCGTATGCTGCGTGTCTCCTACAAAACTCCTGTCCGCAGAGGTTCTTGCTGCTGACATTGCAGAAAGCACTTCCCCACTTCGGAGTGTCCTTCTGTAAAGAGAAGAAATTTCCATGAATATCAAGTGAACTATGTATCACTGGATATGCATAGTATAGCATAACAATTCAGAAAGGAAAGACACAAACTTGTGTTTCCCTCACAACCCATTGTTGCAGCCTTCCAGATAATAAAATCAAAAATGGTTTATCTCTTCTAGAGTAACCAATGCAAGGTTTCCAGAGGAAACAGGTGGAGCTCACACCTAAGCAATGATTTTAAAATCCTGGATAATAGACAGGGAAGAACTCATCTTCCTATCTGAGGGCAACAGCAAAGGGATGTGCAAGAAAACACAATAGTGTTAGAAGATACAGTGCTGTACCAAAACCTTTACTATAGTTTTCTTCTTACTGTATATGCTATACAGAAGAATACTAGTACAGTATAGGGGGATGTGTGCCGGCCTGCCTTTGCCGGCCGGCACACACCACAACTAGCTTTAAAGTATACTACTTAACAGCTATAGGGCGGCAGCTCTCTGGTTCAAATGCCTGTGCCGGTCGGCAGCAACTGCCGGCCGGTAACAGCCAGTGTTGGCCGGCAATGGCTGCCGGCCAGCAACTACACAAGGTAGTACCCAGCTGCCGACCACACTCTTGGTGACCGGCAGACAAGGACTGATATAAGCCAGCCGGCAAAGGTACAAGACCGATGCCAGCCGGCAGCAAAAGAACCAGAGAACTACACCTGCCCGGCTGCCGGCCTCATAGGCCGGCAGCCGGGACAGGTACAGCACTAGAAGAAAATAGAATGGATGCCGGGATAAGAGTGTACACTACCTCCAAGCCCGGCAACCGAAAGAGTGCATATAAGGAAGGGGAGAAACTAATTCAGGCTTCCTTGACCAATGCCGTCCGGCTCTGCCGCCAGGCATGGATGAGGGACCAAGAGAGGTCCGGGCAGCACTCGAAAACATAAGACCCTTGCCGGCCAGCAGCTCTGCCGGCCAGCAATGGGCTGAGTCAATTCCACATCCCAACCTATACTAGGTCCAGAAGTAGAACGACGTACAGTACAGTAAGACCCCTGCCGGCCAGCTCTGCCGGCCGGCAAGGTACAGTACAGTAATGGCTAGGCCATTACGGAGATAGAGGGGGAAGGGACAAGAGGGTCCTGCCAACCTTGCTTTAGTGACAGATCACTCGCAGCCAAGAAACTTATCTTAGCCTAAGGTAGATCTAAGGGAAAAGGCCAGCAATACTTGCCAGCTTCCAGAGCACCAAAGCAAGGAAGGCGTTGCTACTCCCAAGGGAAGAACTTATCCTCCCCCGAGAACAGCAACAGGACTTAGTCTGGTCGATCACAAAAGAAGGAATCATAACTACAGAAACCTTCGGTAGTGACCTAAGGGAGCTAAGCTCCCTTTGTATGTGTTAGGTCAGCGAGGGGGACTCTGCCCCAAGCCAGACAACACAGACTCAGACTAAAAACTCTGTTGTTCTGTCCCTCTTGAACCATAACTACAGGAACAGGAAGGTACAGTAACACCCTAGTATAGTTTTATCGAAAATAAATTCGGAAAAAACCACTTAGGGATAAGCCCAAGGCTTAAACAGAGGGAAAGGGATTGCATACCTTCTCCGAAGAAAAGAAAGCAACCGGGGAGTATGATAAAGTATACTAAGGCTCCATAAGCAAATAGCCTAGGCACCAAGAGAATCGATTACCTAATTCACCGAAACTCACACGTATACAATCTTGGAAATATTCCACACAGTCTAAAATGTATAAAATATAGCCTAAAGCTTCAACAAAATTTTAATTACACTCGGAAAAACCAAAATCATGCATGAAGTACTAGGACCAAACGACTAGGCTACATGGCCTAGCGTAGGCCAGAATGGCGAATACTTCGCCAAATAATACTAAGCACGAATGGAAATCCTATGTAATGCTAAATAGCTAAAATTTATTAAAGCAAAACAACCAGGAATGTCGCTCTGACTAACTAATTTATACCTAGCGAGCGACAGTGTCCAGGACACCTCTGGTAGGCTACGGCTCTTGTATCAAAGATTAATCGTATTAATCACTCAAAATTTTACCAAGAGCCTACATTTATACATAACAGACACTATACTCAACTTATCAGAGGCCGACGAAGACAAAGAAGCCATGAAAAGTCGAATAAATCCAAGATTTGCGAGAAAAACAAGAAAAAACACCGAGTTGTTAAGCTACGCAAAAAGGAATACAGATGGCGCCAGGATTGGCGCCAGGCACGCATACGAATCGGGGGATAGGGAAGCCTTGGGAGCGGCTCCCCTTTTTCTTTCCCGAATTCGTATCTCGTCAATCACCTCCTACGAGACGAAATCTCTGTCCAGGTTGTAGATTGCCATGTGACGTGTCTAGAATATGTCCTCTGATATGTCGTGATATCCCTTTCACGAGGGATACTCGCTCCAGGAGTTAGAATTCTGGTACCCTAAGGTAAATTCTCTGGGAATATCGCCGTAGTTGTAATATACCCTAGGAAGCTACCCTATAGGAACTTCCATCAGGACAACATGGCTTGAGCCCAAAAATATACATATATATATATTTATATTTATATATAATTATATATATAGGCCTATATATATATATATATATATATGTGTGTGTGTGTGTAAATATATATCTACTGTATATATATATATATATATATATATATATATATATATATATATATATATATATATATATATATATATATACGTACATACATACATACACACACACACATATATATATATATATATATATATATATATATATATATATATATATATATATATATATATATATATATATATATATGTATATATATATATATATATATATATATATATATGCATATATATATATATATATATATATATATATATATATATATATATATATATTGACATGTGTCTATGTAACACTATAATTACATGATCCACGCGTAAACATACGTTTTAAAGATATATTAAAATCATTACTATACCGTATGTGATATATCAGCAGACCATTATTAATCCAACAGAAATCATACAAAAAAGGTGTGCTTTGTGTACACTAAAAAGACCACGATCAGGAAAACAATAAATCGTGCTAAGCTATTGTTTTAGTCCATCCAGGTTTCCAATTTATTTACATGAAATATTCTAAAAAGAAATTTTTTTGGTGAATTTGATTCATCAATTTCAATCCTCCGAAATGGTTTCAAGATCTAGATTTATTTTGCGTTAGTGCGTTACTTAGTTCAAATCCCTTCAGTAAAATATCCTGTCTCCACCTTTGACATATCTGATATTCGTTGAAACATTTTGCTTGCTGTTCTGTGCGTCTTGGTGAAGTCATTTCTTGCTTTTATTAAGTTATTATTTACAGCGTAACAACTAGAACCACCATCACCCTCTCTCTCTCTCTCTCTCTCTCTCTCTCTCTCTCTCTCTCTCTCTCTCTCTCTCTCTCTCTCTCTCTCTCTCTCTCTCTTGTGTAGACATATCCCAGAGATATTTGTTTTTGTATTTAATTTCTTCTTAATCTAAAACATTCTTTTATTTTTATTTGTGGTTCAACGTGCTTGTCTGCCTATGTACTTTGCATCTGAGAATCTAAAAACCAAATGTGAGTTCACTTGGATCTAACATTTCTATCTCTTCAACTAAGCATTATTTCCTTCTTTAGGACTGAATTATTCTCCACCCCCCTCATATTCTAAAAAGATAACAGACTATATTCAGTTTCAATCATTATTTACAACTCTCAACCATTCGCTGTTGTCCTTGAATCTGATCTTATGAGTAAACATAATTATGAAAAATTTGTTTATTAAACAGGTGAAAATTTAATCTAATGAAATGCAGCATCTCCTCCAAAGATTCCCAAACTGAAATGGCTAAACAGGGTCCTCATAGTTATAATATACCTTCTTAATCTGAATTGCTCTGGATTATCATGTGCAAAAGTGTAAATGTTTTTGTTATCGTTTTGACGATGTTAACTTCAAAGTTGTTTAAGAAAAAAAAATATGCAACATCCTTTTCAGTGTCTTCTTTCTAATTCCGGCTGAGAATTTGTTTTTCACTTCGTATCTTTTGGTAATGCGTAACTGATCATGTACAGAGAGAGAGAGAGAGAGAGAGAGAGAGAGAGAGAGAGAGAGAGAGAGAGAGAGAGAGAGGAAGAGAGAGAGAGAGAGAGAATATCCAAAACAGTTCTTATTCAAAATAACTTATTCAATGAAATCTCATGTTAAGATGTGAAATTTCCATATTTACCTACTGTACATGAGTCTCTATTTAAATTCCCATTATTGAGAATCAAAATAAAAACAAAGATAATATAGGGACAAGTTACTTTTGAACATTTCTTGATAAATCCCTGAACGATAAGTTATTGCTAACATTAATGATAAATTTATCATAGAAAAAGAGAGGCAAGGACACGTTATTCAATGTAAATGTATTTATATTGATTAAAACATGAGGTCTCGGTAAAGTTAAGCAAAATTTGATTTTTTATATTAACGCTTGTGCCTTTACGAGAGTAAAGATAAAAGGTGACTAAGGAATAGTAAACAAAGTGTATAAAAAAGAAAACAGTAATCTACTTGTAAATGCTTTTCAAAATAGTAAAATAAAAAAAAATGTATAATAATGATAATGTACTTGTGAATGTTTTTTAAATGACTTGGAAGTAAATTACAAAATCTGTTGAAAGTAAATTATCTAGTCGACAAGCAGGAAAATGTCCAAGGTTTAGGAATTTTATGATCATTTACTCTTCATAATTTGTTCATCAATGTAAACACATTTTAATCAAACCATCAGGGGATCAGTATAATATCAAGATGTGGATACTTTATCATATAATGAAAATTGATATTACAAATTAAGTCAGAATTTATCTAATTTTATAATGTCAAACTATATTCTGTCTCTAATCGTAGAAACCAAGTAGAGAGAGAGAGAGAGAGAGAGAGAGAGAGAGAGAGAGAGAGAGAGAGAGAGTTCAATGAACCCTACTGTATGTTATTAATCGTTATATCCCTTATTCTAAATTGCATGTTTACAAACGAGAAAGAACTTGATAAAGTCCCTCAAGACTGTCTTATGTCAAATCAACCGAACTGTTCCCAGACTGACGGATCGAATCGTCCAAGAAGCTCTTTGGGATAACATATTTCATTTGTAATATTTCACTGCCTCTTTCATGCATGATACCGTGCGTTCTCCGAGATGAAAGAAAATTAAATTGCGAATAGGAAGCAGCACAAGTCAGAAAAAGGAATGCGAGCAGGATGCAGTCATGTAAGAAGAGAGACATTTAGTTATGAAAGGATAGATAAGCTGAGAATAAGATAGGAAACGGATGAAAGGGACTGAAAGGATAGCGCAAATGAAGGGGAATGAAGTTCAGAAGGAACATATATCACTTTGAACAAGAGCTGGAACGAGGAAGGCAAGAGCCAAAGCCCAGGCTTGGGTAAGAGATCATTTTTGGGAAGCCGGGAGGGGACGAGACGGCCAAGACTGGTATGACAAGCGCACATCGAGAATTCCCCTGAGGCAGGACTAGGGAAAATGGCTGGTGATCGCGGCATTATTTGTTCAACAAAGAGTTTCAGAAACGCCGTAATAAAGGAAAAGGGCTAACTCCACATAGGCTCTTTAATAATGAAAGAGGGAGTCGCCTCCTCAAGGCTATGGTTGATTCCAGAATAAGAATGTCGCCACTCTTACGCTTAAGCTTTGTTTAGTCAGGCATCACCAGTTAATTTTCTATTTAAGTTGGATGAAAACTTCTTTTTCACTTATTTTTCTTTGACATAAAGATCATATGAAGGATTTATAAAGTCCTTTAAACACGTGAAAAGTTATTTATCATAAATCCCAACTACGAATTTGGCAGTATGTCTAACTGTCAGGTGTTAGCTGTCTATAACAATAAAAAAAAAAAATCTCTGTTGTATACAGTAAAATTTTCAGTAAAGAAAACAAAGTATTAAGATGGAGATAAAGTTATCGAAATCCAGGAGGTTTCTGGTTACTGAAGACTACAAATTATTAAATGATCCTCTTGACAACCATTTTTTTTTTCTTTTTTTATTAACGAACGAGAAAGGTATGAGTTCCAAATCAAACTCCAAGAGAGAGAGAGAGAGAGAGAGAGAGAGAGAGAGAGAGAGAGAGAGAGGTGGATAACGTAGACTTCAAGTAAAATTTTAATATTCGGGAAACTCCTAAAATCGATTTCAACCAGACGTTTTTAAAGACAAAAAGTTTGAAGGACCGGTTCACTACCGGTTCACTTTCACAGTATCAATGGGAAGGAGAAAAACGGATACAGGCGATATGGCTTGGAATGAAAAGCTCAAATCAATATTTATGAGACATACAGAAATGGATTTTTTGTGAATTAAGTGAAGTTAGTTGAAGATTTTTTTTTTCTTTCATCTAATGGAAACGCTTTAAATGGGAACTCAGTTGAGAACCTCACCGTGTATATATAGCACATATCTATTGTATATGGAGAAACTTCGGCGGAAATTTCTTACAGTACCTTCAGGAAACAGCCATTTCGGAAAGCATTATTACTCTGAACATTAATTTGATCCTAACAAAAGAAGCTCCTTATTAATTTCAAGGTTAATTTACACAAACTTGGGTACGAAGAGGGAACTGTTATGTGTAATGCAACTAACCATCATAACTGAATCGTTACTAGATGCAGTCAGTGTTGCGTTGTTTTTTTTTTTTTTTTTTTTTTTTTTCTGATAGGTATTACAAGTAGGCTGGATAAAAGATGTGCTCGACTGACAAATGTTCTTGAATGGTCAACATAGTTATAATTTCCTGACACCTCTCTCAATAATTTTCACTCTTAGCCTACCATCGGGTAATGGCAACGTTATATTTTGTGTTATTACGTAAACCAGTTTCAAGAGAACTAAGATTTTGGCTATAAAAAGAAAACTGAAATGTTTGTGTATAGTTTACGACTACACGGTTCTGATCTAAGGGCAAACCGGTTACTAATGCTTTCATAGCTTTGAAAGTCCTTTCCTTTCGAAAAACCACTACAAAAGTTGTCTGGCTTAGTTTCAATATCATCTGAAAAGATACTCATCAGAACGTTAGCCCAACGACAGCAGTAACCTCCCCATTAAGCTGCTTAATTTCATGATAGTCTATCCACCGTCTGTGCAAATGCAAGGCATAACCACTAGAATGGTTGAAATAGCCAGCAGATAATTGTCGTAATTTACTGATTCCGAAAAAAACTCGTCAAAAATTTACGTATAGATTATCCATGTCAATTTACTGTAGGAGCAAACTTTCAGCCAGATGTCACTTTACATTGCTAATGAGAAAGGTTTGAATACACAGATCACTTGCTTCCAGAGACTGTCGGCGAAGTGGAAATTCATTGGGATCTGATGCCATAACCTAAAAAAAAATGGAATGACCCTCAATCTCTCTATACATCAAATTAAAAAATGTTATGAGGAGTAAATAAGACAACTAAACACCTCGTAATTGCGAGAACTCATTCAAGCTTTATTAATCTTAGCATAGCAAATAAACATCTCGCTGACAACAAACAACTTCATTTTGAGGATCGTATCATACTATGAAACATCGGGATTGTCAGAGAATTTACCTGATAAAGAAATTTCTGGGCTGCAATTTCCACCCTAGAGAATTTTTATATTTTATAAATCAATCATTTAAATATACCGAGGGCATTATTTAATGCGTGCATAATTCAACAAATTAACTTAGTTCTCTTAATAATACTGATCACATCTGATGAATTTTTTAATTTAACATGTTGTTAACGTATTTTTATATTTTCATACATAAGATAAAGTCTATATTTGAAGCTGACTACTGAAACAAAAGCTGTATTTGAACCATGATATTTCTAATGATAGAAAAGCATTAACATATTTTTGATTCTTTAAGAGGCAATTGTTATAAATGAGGCAACATGTTTATCGTAAACCTTAGGACCCCATAGCACTTTCTTGATGCGACAATCTCCCATTGCACCCTTACACAGATCGTTGCACTGAAATTCATTGCAAAATTGGTTGGACTACTACTGGAATGACATCAAAGAACCAACTCGGAGCCGAAACAGGGATTTCATCTCTCAAGCCTGAGAAAAAATAATATATTTAGGAGTGATTCTCGACAGCAAATTTACTTTTGAGAAACATATAAGGACTGTGTCTTCTTCAATTGCACAAAAAAATAGGCTTATTGAGAAAGTCTTTCAAGATTTTCGGTGATCAATCTATACTGAAGAAGTGTTTTAATTCTTTCATTCTACCTTGTTTTGAGTATTGTTCTCCTGTCTGGTCTTCAGCTGCTGATTCTCATCTTAATTTGTTGGACAGAAACTTACGGTCTATTAAATTTCTTATTCCTGATCTAGATATTAATCTTTGGCACCGTCGTTCAATTAGTTCATTATGCATGTTGCATAAGATTTTTCATAACTCTGACCATCCTTTACTTTCAGATCTCCCTGGACAATTCTATCCTGTTCGTAATACTAGGCAGGCAGTTAATTCTAATAGCCAGGCCTTCTCCATCATGAGGCTTAATACTACCCAGTACTCTAGAAGTTTTATTCCAGCTGTTACCAAGTTGCGGAATGATCTTCCTAATCGGGTAGTTGAATCAGTAGAACTTCAAAAATTCAAAGTAGGAGCAAATGCTTTTTTGTTGACCAGGCTGACATGAGTCTTTTTATAGCTTATATATGACATATCTGTGTTTGATGTTGTTATTAGTTTTTGTATGACATGTCTGTTTTGACGTTGTTACTTTTTTTAGAATGATTTATTGTTAATTTGTTCTCTTCATTTATTTATTTCCTTATTTCCTTTCCTCACGGGGCTATTTTTCCCTGTTGGAGCCCTTGGCCTTGTAGCATCTTACTTTTCCAACTAGGGTTGTGGCTTGGATAATAATAATAATAATAATAATAATAATAATAATAATAATAATAATAATAATAATAATAAGCGTGCTGACGAATGTTATGTCTCAAAACGAACGCAGCACCCAATACAGGTCACTGTACACTAAATTTCTCAAACAAGCCGATGACCCACATTTATTCCTTAGGAATAATTTCAGATAACTCCAACGCTTAATCCAGGGGAAAAAAAAAAACTGCAACCCTAAGAGATTTCTAACATGACCTCAGATTGATATGCTGTTTGTCCTCGAAAAACGAAAAACGTCCTCGCCTTTATTTGTATTACCAAAGCGTAAAAACGGATTTTGAGCGAAGCGAAAAATCTATTTTTGGGTGAGATAGCCATGGCGTCCTGATGGAAGGTTCCTTTTTGGTAGCTTCCTTGGGTATAAGACTACTAAGATATTCCCAGAGAATTTAACCACAGGTTATCACAGAATTCTAACTTCTGGAGCGAGTATCTCAAAGGTTTCCCCTTAAGACATCGTAATACAACAGGGGACGCGCATGTCTGAACGCGCCACATAGCTATCTTCACCCCGAACAGAGTTAATGCTTCGGTGTGTAAGGACTGAGAATAGCTGGGAGCCGTTCCACAGCTAATCTCACTCGTGGCTACTACTGATACTCGAGACGTAAACAAACGGACGCCATTGCTCTAATGACGTCACGCCCGTCTTCATCCTGAAGCCAGTTGCTGCCCATCACCATGATACAGTAGCACAGGGTGGGACCAAAACTGGACGAAGTAGTAGGGAGGGTCCATCAGGACGCCATGGCTATCTCACCCAAAAATAGATTTTTCGCTTCGCTCAAAATCCGTTTTTTGGGCTCAAGCCATGGCGTCCTGATGGAAGAGTACCAGAGAATCAATGTATCGTGGTAGATTTTCCCCCAGTATTAAGTGCCTAGGCATTGACAAAACAGCAAAGTAATCTTAGGTAAAGAACCATAGGAACGAAGTATCCTGCCCCCCTTGGCAGTGAAGTTCCCATGGGCTATGCCGACGTCAAAGTGGTATTGAAGGGCTATTCATCCTGAGAGAAGAACTTGAAGAACTTAGAGATGAAGCGGAATGTTTGGTATTTGTATAGGAACATTCTGAAATTAGACCAGTGGTGGTTGGGCACTGTGTATAGAGTTCATCTCTTGGTTATCAGAAGTAAGTATTCGAGTAGGAACCTTACTTAGTCAGGGTGAATATAATTTAGGATTAAACATCTTAAATTCTTCATAACCATAAGAAAGGAGGAATAAATAAAACTATGACAGGTATGTATTTCATAGTAAGTAGGAGCTGAAAGAGACGCATAAGTAATAAAATAGAAATTTTATTTCACAATGCAGAAATTAAATAATTTACAGCAAAAGTAAAGTTCATTTACAGTAATAATAATGTACATAGAAATAAAGGCTTGCTCTTGAATCTGAAAAGGAATTTCAGGATATTAGTAGGTACTCGTTCTCGAGGAACGCAAGTCTTTAAATAACACATCATGCTCAAGGCATGCGGCACTTGTGTGACACTATGACATTTCACCTGGGATAAGAACAGTTATAAAAGCACTAAGTGTTTTTAGACATCACTATGAATCGCTCGAGGGTCAACATAGGCACCCGAAGAGTTAGAGTCCCAAGTAACTCACTGTTCTACGCAGAGTTAGGTGCAGGTTTCATAACACTACCTGCGGCTACCACAAAATGTTTGACTTCGTGCACTTGTTTCGCATAATGTTTAAAGAAAACTCGCGAGGACTTCCAGCCCGTAAAGTTTTTAAGGCTTTCAAAGTCCATGCTCTGAAAGAAATTCAGAGAAGATGCCACTTTTCTAGGATCATGACCAGCGGGTGTACTGTTCGGATCCGCTCTGCGAATGAAGTAGGTGATTTTCGCTCTTAATTGTTTCAGTGACAGGTCGCTGCCCGATGTTTCTCCTTTGAAGAGTTGGCCTCCACCAAAGTTCGAAGTTCTGCGAAGATAGACCTTGAGACTCTCTACTGGACATAGAGAGACATCCTCCTTCAGGAGGCATATTCTCCAAGGGCCCCATCTTTTGGTGGGTAATTCATTTTTAGCGAGAAACGTCGGATCAGGGGAGAGGGTCACTTCTCCTGAATCGGTAAACAGGATGTGTCCTTCTTCTCTTGATAAGGCCACTATTTCGCTGACTCGAGCTCCCGAAGCGAGAGCAAATAAAAATATAACTTTCTGAGTCAGATCCTTGAGGGGGCATGAATCATTGTCCAAGTTGGAGGCGAAATGGAGTACCTTGTCTAGTGACCAGGAGATCGGTTTCGGAGGGGGTGCTGGACGTAGGCGAGCACATGCTTTTGGTAGTTTGTTGAAGATGTCGTTGGACAGATCAATTTGGAAAGCATATAGAATTGGTCTAGCCAAGGCCGATTTGCAGGTTGAAATCGTATTGGCTGCTAATCCTTGTCCATGAAGGTGAATGAAGAAGGACATACAGAAATCAATTGTGATTTCTTTAGGATTTTTTGCCTTGACAAAGGAGACCCATTTCCTCCAGGATGATTCATATTGCCGTCTCGTGGATTCGGTCTTGTATTCCTCTAGGAAGTCTAGACTTTTCTTCGAGATCCCAAACCTCTTCTTTGCGGCAAGGGAGAGAAAATCATGAGATGAAGGTCCTTGATTTTCGATGATGAAGCGAAGACAGTCGACTTCTGTACTTGTTGAGAGAGAACTGGGCCCGGGAGAGGGATCAGCTTGGGCTGCAGCTCCAGGACCATGGGGTACCAGTTGCTCCGGGGCCACTTGGGAGCCACTAGGGCCGCTGTCCCTTTGAAGGTTCTCAGTTTGGAGAGGACTTTCAACAGAAGGTTGGTGGGAGGGAACAGGTAGATCTTGGACCACCTGTTCCAGTCCAGTGACATGGCGTCCACTGCTTCTGCTTTGGGGTCCTCGTACGGGGCTACGTACAGAGGAAGTTGATTGTTGTCGCTCGTTGCAAAGAGATCTATCTGAAGTTCTGGGACTTGGTGAGAGATGAAGGAGAACGATCTTGCGTCTAGAGACCATTCCGACTCTATCGGGTTTGTCCGAGATAGAGCATCCGCTGTCACATTGCGGAATCCTTGTAGGTGAACTGCAGACAGGTGCCACTTCTTCTTCTCCGCCAGACGGAAGATTGGGAGAAGCACCTGATTTATCTGGGGCGATCTTGAGCCTTGGCGATTGAGACAACGAACTACCACCGAGTTGTCTAGGGTTAGACGGATGTGGATCGAGGGCGGCGGGGATAACTTCTTCAGAGTTAGAAGGACCGCCAAGGCCTCCAAGATGTTTATGTGGAACGTCTTGAATAGTGGAGACCAGGTACCTTGAACCTGTTTCTGGTGGGAGTGACCTCCCCAACCTTCCAGTGAGGCATCCGTGTGGATGTTGAGTGATGGAGGAGGGTGTTGGAGAGGAATGGACCTTTTCAGGGCCTTTTCTTCCGACCACGGCTTTAGGAGGCGTCGTAGTCTGTTTGGAAGCCGTCTCTTGAGGTCTCTTCGAGCGATGGATGCCGAACGTCTCCAGACTCCCGCGGCATCCTTTAGCTGTGCACGAAGCACTGGGTTTGTCACTGAGGCGAATTGTAGAGAGCCTAGAACTCGTTCCTGCTGTCGTCTTGAAATGCGTTTGGATTTCAGTAGTCGCTTGACAGACCCTGCTATTTCCTTCCTTTTCTTCTGGGGGATGGAAAGGCGGTGTGACTGAAGATTCCAGTGGATTCCCAACCACTGAAACTTCTGAGCTGGAGAGAGGCGAGATTTTTTCTCGTTGATCTTGAATCCCAGGTGTTCTAGGTACTGGGTAACTTCGTTGCAAGACTTTGCACACTCTTCGGGCGATGGAGCCCAGACTAGCCAGTCGTCGAGGTAGGCCATCACCTGGACGTTTCGTAGGCGGAGCTGTTGTACTATGGCATCCGCCAGTTTTGTGAAGATCCGAGGGGCCACATTGAGGCCGAATGGCATGGCCCGGAAGGCGTAGCTTTTCCTTTGGAGTCGAAATCCTAGGTAGGAGGAAGCGTGATGGTTCATTGGAATGTGCCAGTAGGCATCCGCCAGGTCTATAGAGACCGTGTAGGAACCTTGAGGCAGAAGGGTCCTTATTTGTTGAAGCGTCAGCATCTTGAATTTGTTGTTCTCTATGAACTTGTTGAGGGGGGATAAGTCCAGAATGACTCTGAGTTTGTCTGAGTCCTTCTTGGGAACACAAAACAGTCTCCCTTGGAACCTGGTGGACTTTACCTTCCTTATCACCTTCTTGTTCAAGAGGTCTAGAACATATTCTTCCAGAAGGGGGGTTGATTGCTGGAAGAACTGCTGGAAGATTGGGGGTGGTTGCGTCTAACTCCAGCCTAGACCGTTCTTGATGATGCTGTGTGCCCAGGGATCGAAGGTCCAACGATCCTGGAATTGGCGGAGTCTTCCTCCCACCGGAAGCACTTCATTGCTTCTGGTGTCCCGAGGACTTGCTGCCTCGGCCGCTAGCTCCCTTTCCTCCTCTACCTCTGGAGGGACGGCGAGATGCGTCTTTACTTGCACCCCTGAATGAGCCTCTACCTTTGGCATGAAAGGTAGTTGATGGTTGCTCAAAGGCAGGGGTGAAGACCGGTGACTGTGACAACACCGGTTGGGGGACCAATTGAAAGGTCTGTTGTGGTTGGGCAACCACTTGGGAGGTAGCGGGTCCCGGAAACTGACGTCTTTGCTGACGTTGCTGGGGTTTTGACTTCTGAGGTTTCCTCTTAGGCTGAGGTCCGTCGTCCTGAGAGGGTTTCCTTTTCCTGGACATGCCCCACTTGTGGAGAAGGTTCCTATTCTCCGTGGCGGCTCTGTCAGTTATTTCCTTCACAAGGTCAGAAGGAAACAGGTGCTTTCCCCAGATGTTGGAGGAAATCAGCCTCCGGGGTTCGTGTTTCACGGTGGCACCGGCAAACACGAATTCACGACAGGCTCTTCGAGCCTTTATGAAGTGGTACAAGTCCTTCATTACCGTCAGTAAGTGGGATTTGGAGAGTAACATGTAGTGATCTGGTACTCTAGTGTCACAGGCCATAACTTCCAGTTGGACTTGATGAGAAAGAGATGCCGCAAGCCTCTCCTTCGTGTCTTGTTCCCGGCGAAGGAGGTGATCGTTGAGCTTAGGGAGGTCTTCATTAAACTGACGTCCGGCGACGTCAGGATCGAGCCTTCCCACGACGAAAGTATGCTGAACATCTTTCCAGTGTCGAGCGTCAGGGGGGGTCACGATGGAGAAGGGTCTGCACTCCTCCAGTGCAGGGCAGGCTTTCCCTTCTTCCGCCGCTTTAAGGCATGCAGCTAAGGCCTTTTCCAAGAATGGAAGAACCGCAGTATCAGGTGCAACGTAAGTAGGGTGCTTCTTGCTCAATGCCGGAAGCTTAGAGCAGGTAAAGCCTCTACTCTTGAATGCGGAGGCTAGCATAGCCTGGGCCTTTGCGAGATCGAACACTATCTCTTCCTTAGGTTCGGTCTCTTCCTTCGAGGCAGGTTCGGAACGAAGCCGGACGTAACAGTCCGGGTAGGCCTCAAAGCTTGGGAAGAACTCCACGTCTTCCAAAGGGACCGTGCCGATCTTATCACTGACAAAGATCCTGCCGGTCGCAATAACCATATGCTCTGCATACCTCCACGGGTTGGCATGAGAGCAAGCGGGGAGATCCTTGACCGAAATCTTCTTCGGATCTCTGGATCCTATCATCGACCTGATGGACTCCTGGTTCTCCTTCAGCCTGTCGTCCATGACGGCTCTAATCAGCCGGATCAGTTCTTGAGTAGAAGAAGAAGGATCCGGAGTCGAGGAGGTAGACGGAATAGACATTTCCGTCGGTGTAGGAGTAGGAGGGGGGATGGACGAGGGAGCAGCTTCTAGCTCCGACTCGGTGTACTCCACCTTGTCTTCGTCATCTTCGGCTCCTTGAGCCATAAGCGTCTTCTACGTGTCTTCCGAGACGTCCGAAATCTGTTCGTCATCTTCGGAATCCAAACGACACTCGTGCATGGACTGAGCCATGACCACATCAGGTTCCACCGTAATTTGGACAGTGGGGATCACATCTTTGGGTACCACTGAGTCAGGGGAGGCCTTAGGGAACAATAGTGACCTCAGTTCTTCGGTGGCCAGGTACGGTCCGGTAGCATTTTTCTGGAAGCCACGCACCCACTTGCGCAGATTTTCACGAGAAATGTCTCTAACCTCCGCTGAAGGAGGGTTATGGAAGGCCTCAACTAGGTGAGCCTGGCAGACCGTACAATCCAGTGGATTCCAAAACTTCAAATCCCCTTTCTTGTCTGCACAAGGGGCGTGAGTCCTGCAAGCCGTATGCCCGTAAAACTGCGGGCGTTTCACAGCGCAGAAGGCGAAATCACACTTCATCTGCTCCTCCTGTGGAAGAAAGAGAAAATGAGTATGGGGGAGTCATAAGAATGGCTCTTAAACTAAGTTAATATTAATCATTAATTTTAACTTAAAGAAGGTGTGATGCATAGAGAATGAAAATAGTAAAGGAGAACATGCTCCATGCATCTCGCCCGGCTGGTTACCATAAGCTTGGTCCCTGGATAATCCGAGTGACCGAGGGCACTGGATATAGTTTCCTAGAATTCCAAGTATTTTGGAATTCCATGGAAAAATCCAAGGACAAGATTGGGACCGAATTCATTCGGTTCCCAGTTAAGGGCCAGAAGGCCTCATTTAAAAGGTAACTGCTTCTGGCAACCAGCCGTGCTAAGATGCACATAGCATGCTGGAATTAGAAGAATGCAAAGAGACAGCATGATCACTAATAGAGCAGTACTAGGTACTGATCTTAATAGCAGAAGCAGCTTATCTGTTTGCGATATAGGGCTATCATAGTCTTATGATAGCTACAGTAAGGGGGTGCAAGTATTCTTGACGCCTCCGGGGCATCCGGCAAGCCTCCGGCATGCCGGAGCTCGCTCCAGCATAGATTCTGGCATTAGGACAGACAATGTTCAAAGTCAGTCAAATACCAGGATGGCGGCCGCCGGCACAACGGCGGCACGCCGGCAGGGAGCGGCGGCTCCGGCAGTCGGAGGATGCCAGGTTGGTGACTGGGATAAGGATGGTAAAGGCTGTATCGGGTTACCGGCAGTATATGCCGGCACTCCGGCGGTCGACCGGCAAGCGGACGACTAGATAGGAGGAGGAGAGCCGCCGGTAGTAGCCGGCGGCAGCCGGCCGTCCCTCGGTACACGGGGGGCTGGTGGCAGGGTTAGGGAGAGTCACCAAATAGGAGGCAGGTATTGCCGACAGTAGAGGCGGCAAGAGACCGGCACCCGGATAGGGAGAGAGACAGGGGGGAGGGGGGAAGGGATGTAGGAAGTACCATCAGGATTCCAAACATCCCTCCCCCTCCCTGAGGGGGGGTACCCATGATAGAGGCAGGCTCTAACATCCATGAGCAGGGTCACTAGGGACCGGGAGCAAGGTAGCCCAAGGGAGGGCTAGGGTACACCCAAGGAGGGGGGGGAGACTCCCATGTGCAGAACTATACTAGTAACTAACCTTATAGGACACTATGAAGGTATGTGTACCAGAGCGGACTGCACAAGGAAGCTCGGGTAGCCTTACTATTCCACCCTAAGGAGGAGTTGTAGGACAGGGGACAGATGGGTATAAACTAACCTAAGCATAGGCTAGGCTATACAAGAGATAGGTGGGGAGGGAGAAGAGAGAAGTCTTCCCAGGAAGGGTTTCTGTACCAGAGCGGCCACTAAGGAAAGGGAGGACACTCCCTAACCTAAGATCAGGCAGATCAGCTAAAACGGTGCAAGAGTACAATTTTAGCATGGAACAGAGAAACCTTCCTACCCTAACCTAGAGCAGGGCTAAAAGTCCTGAACTAGGAAAGGAAGAAGACATATCGCTATCGCAGGAAAGTCATAGACTATCCTAGCCATAGAGGTAGGCTAGCCTAACCTCACTCTCGGACGCAACCCTAAAGGGGGTTCATTCCTTTAGGGAGGACAGAGAGGCGATATATACTCTATTAGACAATTAATCCCTTTACTCAGAAAAGGAATCAAGGCTAAATAGAGGGAATGCCAAGGCAGGGGATGAAGGAAGCATATAGGGGTCCTAACATTAGGTTAGGCTAGAAAGAGTCACTGACTAGCCTATCCCCTATATGGTCCCTGAAGGCGAAAACATTTGCATCACTGTCAAAAGTATTGTAAAATAATGCCACTATCTTCATAACTTAGTCTAGGATCACTAATAAATCATGCATGAACACTTGTAAGTAGGCTCCTGGCCTGGGGGCTATAGTAGCCGACTGGTATGAGGTCAATCGATGACCGATAAAAAGCGTCTAAACACGATATAAAAGTTCCTAGCTATGAAGACTAAATAAACTAATGTATTCGATTAGTATATAATGCCGGAAACGTTGTTGTGGCTAACTAAATAAGACATGCATAACAACAACGACGCCATAAAATGGCGGGTCCGGTAGAGGCACAGCTCTGCCACAAAACAGCAATTATCTCGAAAAGTAATATTTACTTTACGGCCAGAGCTTAATTAAACAATACTGGAACCTTGTACTCAACTTTCCAGAAGAAGGCGAGGCTGAAGGTAACGACATAGCGAAGATGCAAAACGGTAAAGTTAACACAGGGAAAATCCGTCTAAGTAGGGCAGCTACTAAACAAAGGATGAAGACGGGCGTGACGTCATTAGATCAATGGCGTCCGTTTGTTTACGTCTCGAGTATCAGTAGTAGCCACGAGTGAGATTAGCTGTGGAACGGCTCCCAGCTATTCTCAGTCCTTACACACCGAAGCATTAACTCTGTTCGGGGTGAAGATAGCTATGTGGCGCGTTCAGACATGCGCGTCCCCTGTTGTATTACGATGTCTTAAGGGGAAACCTTTGAGATACTCGCTCCAGAAGTTAGAATTCTGTGATAACCTGTGGTTAAATTCTCTGGGAATATCTTAGTAGTCTTATACCCAAGGAAGCTACCAAAAAGGAACCTTCCATCAGGACGCCATGGCTTGAGCCCAAAAAGGCTGTTACACATATACAAGCTTTACTAGAGATGACATTCTTGGTCACCTATCCATCTATCAATCACTCCTTGCACCATTTTACTAGACATAGACGCCTAGATAACTGAACATCTCTCTCTCTCTCTCTCTCTCTCTCTCTTTCTCTCTCTCTCTCTCTCTCTCTCTCACATATGTTGAAAGTTATGTCCCTTGAGATTGGTTTCTTAGCCGCAACGCGCTAACTTATACAGTGGGCACAACTGGCCGTACTACCAAAATTTGTGTGAAATCGTGGGTGTGACGCAAGGGGCACGCAACAGTCTTGGACCTCGTAGGCCGCCGTATACCAGCCGCAGAATCTTCACTAGCTGCACTAAAATGTTCTGCGGCAGTCAAGAAAATTTGTAGTCGCAGACAGGACGCACGTCTGACGCAAGTAATAAAAAAAAAAAAAAAAAAAAAATGGATATCCACGCTGTAGAACCTGCAACCCTTGGGTGTGGAACGCGGGCATAGCACAGTGGTTTTTATATCCCTCAGGGAACGCTTAAGACTCGTACTCCGGAAGTGCGTCACCTGCGTTGTACGCACGTCCTTAGTGCGTGTTTAGTACTCTTCCCGCATGTGCCGTACGTTATAATTTTCCCACGCATTCATCTCACGACACTTGCGAACCGTACTTCACCCGTACTGAACACTCAACACACTCACTACCAATTACATCGCAGGAGTACATGGCTACGACTGAAAAATTCCCAGACACGTACGGCTAAAAAATTTGTACGGGGATTTGTGCCCAAGGCATTAGAGCTTCTGAATCAGTGAAACAGCAGGAATTATATTTCTTGGAAACTGTACTGCACGTGTTTCGCATATGCTTGTACACAGTAACAATATTTCGGTTTTTTGTATATATCGCTCTCCCCTCCCAGTGATAACAACCTGTATAAGCCAGTCTGTTCATGAATTATTTTGTTTGAATTTTTGTGACGTTCTTATTCGGAACGGCTTATATATAATCTCATGATCCGTTGCAATAAAGTTAGTTGCATTCATCTCAATTCTCAGTTACAACCTAACGTCCTTCTCACACAGAACAATATGAAACAAGACTTATATGAATGACGGAGTTCATCAGTGAGTTTACAGTATGAATAAATTCAGTTATTATTATTGTTATAATCGATATATCTGAGGCTTACAGCTTTTTGATACCTAAATTCTTCGTATGAGTCTGTTATATTATCAGTAACATAAATTTTCTTTCATTTATCTAATATTCTCATCTGGTCCATTCTTTCTCATTTTCATTATCCAGACTAATGTCATCACTGTTACACTTCGTTATTAGCTGGCTAACTGTCAGAAGTATTCTGTAAACTTGTCTAACGCATCGCTATCATTTTTATATCGATTATGTATCATTATCTATTGTTGTTCAATACCAGCAGAAGTACTATTTCTGGTTATAGTATTGGCAATGTTTCAATTGTAGAAATTCAGTGTTTTACAGTATATAACATATTTTCTCCTACATCTATTGTATTTCTATTTTATATTTGTATAAATGAGCTGACATAAAGAACTTGTTATTCTTATCATTATCATTAATTTCAATTCAATATAAATAGTTAAAAAGAACATCATACAGGACAATATATAAAATATATACTAGCCGCAAATCAATATAATTTTATTTTTCCTCCAGGAAAGTAACATTAACAATTATTACAGGATATTTCATCTTATTTACTTTCACTAGTTTTCCCATAATTCTGCCAGGAGGGACACTTAGTTATCCCCCCAAAAATGCAACCCGAGACATTTAAAATAAACTCTCAATATGAATCATCATTTTCTATTTCAGTCATGAAAAAGTTCTCAAGCGATATACTTTTCAACCTTGGCCTATTTAGACGTGATATCTCTCGGTATAACGTCATATTTCTTTATAATATTCTTACTGAAAATAGACTATGTGTTTGTGTATCATAAGCCTTTTTGGAACGGAAACCCCAATTCCAGTCATTACTTATTTGGGGTTGATCCCTGCGAAGAGACCATGAGAGGCACTTGAGTTGAGACTTCGTTACCAAAGGCCTTTCTTTTTTTAATGAAGGCCACGTTCCGCTATTTAATCACCGTTTATTATTTGGATCAGACCTCAAAGACACTCGACCCCTTCAGAGGGGTCTGTCTCGTGGACTCTCCTTTTCTCTGGCCATGTGCCCTCGGGTCTGTCATTCACGCTTCGCTACTCATGATACATAATTGCCTCCTGAGCTCAAAGGTGTTTGAGAGAACTTGGGGCACTTGAAACTGCTCTCTATCTCTCTCTCTCTCTCTCTCTCTCTCTCTCTCTCTCTCTCTCTCTCTCTCTCTCTCTCTCTCTCTCTCTCCACACACACAATCAGTGAGTCGAAGAAAAATAATAGCAATCCTAATTTATAGTTAATCTGAATTTTAGTACCAAACTGCTTGGATGTTTATCCTTTTTTATAAATTGTTATGAGTGTCTCTTGCGTAAATGTACTGTACCAGACGGAAACCTTCATGGTGCGATGTACCCGTGTTACTTGTATATCCATCTATCTGTTATTAACTAACAGATGTTTATTATTAGTCATTCGATAACTTTAGGTGTCATGATCCATGTCTGATTTTTTTTTGTAATCAATCCCGGTGACAGAATTCTCAGATAAAGATTGGCATAAAAGAGAAATATCTTCGTTAAAAAAGATAAAAAAGCATTATTTATTCCAGTCTTTATGAAAATCAGCTTTACAATGCTTCAGAAATAAATAAATCGCTAAGGTGTGCAATGCATTTCATGCATTGGGATTTAATTTATCTATTCATCGTGGCATTAATGTATATGCAATAAGACACCTGTAAACATTGATACACAAACAGAGGCACACACGCACACACATTCACACACATATACACATACGCATTTATATATATATGTGTATATATATATATATATATATATATATATATATATATATATATATATATATATATATATATATATATATGTGTGTGTGTGTGTGTGTGTGTGTGTGTGTGTGTGTGTGTTTTGTGTGTATGTGCGTAGCTCGTATGGGCACGTGTACATTGGAGTGTACAGACAATAATACTAACTAGCATGTGGTAGATATATTTTCATTTATTCAAGAAAGATATCGATATAGGAGTTTATTCATCTGTTTAACAGCTATGCCTTCGAACACAGAATAAGGTTAAATATTTCCGTAGTTTAGTATGATTTCGTAATTAAGGAGAGATATGGAGATAGTTTTCATCTCCAATCTCATAGTTTTCTACAAAAATCTTTAAAGATAACTTCATGAGAACAGATTGCTGTACTTCAGGTATCACGTACTCGCACGTTACTGTTTTTAACATCAATCTCGTAGTATCTTGGTAACACATATATTCCCCTGACATATCATTTGTCTAAGGGATTCCATAAATCACTTATTGTAGTAACCATCATTTGCTGCGTAAATTATACATTAGAAAGCGTTCCTACCACGCCCAAAGTAGCCACCATTGCACCTCCCCTACATCCATGAAAGCATCGTCTTTCGTTTCCCATGATGGAAGCGCTATTGCCTGAATGATATTTGTAAATGAACAGCCATTCGTTCGCTTTCAGCGTATCTATCAGTTCAGCTATACATGGATGAAGACTTCAAGAGGAAAAGGGCGATCGTGGGAGAGAGAGAGAAAGACAGACATAAAGATAAAGAGAAAGAGAGAGAAGAGGTAGATGGGGTCTGTTTGAAGTGTCTTCCAGGGCCTTCGAGGTCTGTTGAAAATAACAAACGGTGATTAAAAGGCGGAAGGCGGCTGAATACTGGAGGGTGCTCGGTCTGCCATGGTTTAACTTAAGTGTGTCTGGTAATTAGTCTCTTGTGCGAGTTACCCTTCGTTGAACTCTAGTCCAAGTGATGGCTTCCTGTTGATCAGAGATCTAACAGGCTTTGTCCATAAGGTTCACATTGCGCAAAGAATATCGGAAAACTAAACCCCAACCGCTGCAGAGCAGAATGCTCTCACGATATGATAACGTTCATTCAAAATACGAATAATCCTAAAACTGTTGTTTATGTTTTCAAGTAGATCTCAAAATCGTTTATAAAAGATAAAACGTCGGAATATTTTTTCCTTTGTATACATAAACATCATTAATTGCTGCCATAATCCATAAGGGCGTTGGTGGGTGAGGGGTTTAGAACGTTTTTAAATTATACAATATAACCTATTCATATTAGAAATTAATTTAGGTAGAATCAAATAACCATGCAATACCAGATGTATTCATAAACACAGACAGCCCCGCACGCATATATATATATATATATATATTTATATATATATATATATATATAAATATATATATATACATATATATATATATATATGTATATGAATACACAAACACATATACAAACACACACACACACACACACACACACACATATATATATATATATATATAAATATATATATATATATATATATATATCAGTATATATATACATATATATATATATATATATATGGACTAACCTTCAATGATTGTTAATGATTATATGCACTTATTGAAGACAATAAGTGTTTCCTAAGGAAAGGAGGCAGAAATAAAGAAGGATAAGCATAGGATGGGGAGCTTTTTGTAAACAAAATGAGATTATAGGAAGTAAAATCCCACTTTCTCTAAAATGAAAACTATTTAATCACAAGGTCCAGCCAGTATTAATTTATGCCTTAGAAACTTGTAGCCTTACTAAAGCCTCAGAAAATAAGGTAGTAACCACTTAAAGAGCTATGGAAATAATAATGATAGGAATGAAACTAAGAGACATAAAAAAATGCAGCATGGATAAGATATCAAACTAAAGTAAATGGTATTCTAACAACATGTAAGAAAAGGAAAAGGACGTGGTCAGGACATATAATGAGAATGACAGGTAATAGATTTTCAAAAAGATGAACAGAATGGGTGGGTGGAGATTCCAAACTATGGAAGGAGGGAAGACAATAAAAATTGCGGGTATTAATTAGTATAGCATGACCATAAAAAGATGAGAGTGGAAGGACATGGCTGAGGTCTTTCTCCGGCAAAGGACTAGCAATGGTTTATGATTATATATATATATATATATATATAGTATATATATAAAAATTTATATATATATATATATATAATATATATGTATTTATATATATATATATATATATATATATATATATATATATATATATATGTATACAGAGATGGAGTGATAAGAATTGCAGAGGATTTCTTTACATGTTATACAATACTAATATAAGAGATAACTTCACCAATACAAATAATGAAACACCTGAGCCGGTACCAAACGTAAAAGTAGAAGTAAAAAAAGCATTAAAAGGGATGAAAAGAGATAAAGCAGCAGGAGAAAGATGACATAACAATTAATCTAATGATAGATGGAGAAGATTTCTTAGTAGTAAAACTGGCTGAACTATACACCAAATGTCTGCAAGAATGGTAAAATACATAGAGCTTGGAAAACTTTATCATTATACTAATTCACAAAAAGGTAGACGCAAAAAAACTGAAAAATTTCCGCCCAAAAAGTGTACTTTCTGTAATATATAAAATATAAAAAAAAGATCATATTAGGATGAATAGAAAGAAAGTTATAGAGACACCAAGAGAGCAGGCAGGCTTTAGAAGTAAGTATTCAACAACTGACCATATTCAGGTAATTTTAAAAATCAACAAAGTATGACAAACAACTATATTTGAAATTTTTTAGACTATGAGAAAGCTTTTGGTTCTGTCAAAACTTCAGCAGAAATGAAAGTCCTTCAAAATACTAGGAATATAAGAATCTTATGTTAAAACATTTGAAGATATCTATACAGGAAGTAATACTATGCTGGCTGTTAATTCTAATAGCCAGGGCTTCTCCATCATGATTCTCAATACTACACAGTATTCTAGAAGTTTTATTCCGGCTGTAACCAAGTTGTGGAATGATCTTCCTAATCAGTTAGTGGAATCAGTAGAACTTCAAAAGTTTAAAATGGCAGCAAATGTTTTGATGTTGAACATGCTGTCAGAAGTCTTTTTATAGTTTATATATGACATATCTATTTTGATGTTGTTATAGTTTTTAGAATAATATATTGTTTAATTCTCATCTCTTATTTATTTCTATATTTCCTTTCCTCACTGAGCTATTTTCCTTGTTGTGGTCCTTGGGCGTGTAGCATCTTGCTTTTCCAACTAGGGTTGTAGCTTAGCCAGTAATAATAATAATAATAATAATAATAATAATAATAATAATAATAATAATAATAATAATGATAATAATAATAATACAGCAATACTAAAACTAGATAACGATAGTAAGAAAATTCTGGTTGAGAAAGAAGTTAGACAGGGAGACTTCATTTCTCTTAAATTATTCACAGCAAGCCTAAACGAAGTTTAAAAGGATTCAGATTGGGAATATGTAGGAATAAATTTTAATGGGGAATACTTTCACTTAAGATTTGCAAATGACATGACGGTGTTTAGTGAATCATGAAAGGAATTACAAAAGACGATAGAATAGTTGAATAAAAAAAGTAGAAATATAGGACTGAAAAAGAATATGAGTAAAACTAAGATAATGTTCAAATAAAATGCAGAGAGACAGCAAATAAGAGTTATGGACAAGCCTCTAGTCATTTTTAATGAATATACATACTTACAACAGACAGTAAGCGTTTCCTCAGGACACGAGATGGAAATTGAAAGAAGAATAAGCATGGGATGGAGAGCGTTTGGTAAACAAATTGAGATTATGAAAAGTAAAATTCGACTATCTTTAAAAAGAAAAGTATTTAATGAGATGGTACTACCAGTAAAAACTTATGCATCAGAAAATTGGAGCTTTACTAAATCCTTAGGATATAAGCTAGTTACAACTAAAAGAGTTATGGAAAGAATAATGATGGGAATAACACTAAGAGACAGGAAAAGAGCAACAAGGATACGAGAGCTAACGAAAATAGGGGATATTCTAACAACTTATAAGAAAACGAAATGGAAATGGGATGGACATATAATGAGAATGACAGACAATAGGTGGATATTGAGAAGAACAGAATGGGTCCCTAGAGATTGTAAAAGAAACCGGGAAAGGCAGAGAAGACGATGGATCGACAAATTAAGGAAGTTTGCTGTTGTGGACTCTCACAAAGACCATAAACAAACGCAAGTGGAAGAACATGCCTGAGGCCTTTATTCTCCATTGAAATTTTATGGGCTGATGATGATGATGATGATATATACATCATACATACATATACCAAAGGCACTTCCCCCAATTTTGGGGGGTAGCCGACAACAACAAGAAACAAAACAAAAAAGGGGACCTCTACTCTCTACGTTCCTCCAGCTTAACCAGGGACTCAGCCGAGTTCAGCTGGTACTGCTAGGGTGCCACAGCCCAACCTCCCACATTTCCACCACAGATGAAGCTTCATACTGCTGAGTCCCCTACTGCTGTTACCTCCGCGGTCATCTTAGGCACCGGAGGAAGCAGCAGGGCCTACCAGAACTGCGTCACAATCGCTCGCCATTCATTCCTATTTCTAGCACGCTCTCTTGCCTCTCTCACATCTATCCTCCCATCACCCAGAGCTTTCTTCACACCATCCATCCACCCAAACCTTGGCCTTCCTCTTGTACTTCTCCCATCAACTCTTGCATTCATCACCTTCTTCAGCAGACAGCCATTTTCCATTCTCTCAACATGGCCAAACCACCTCAACACATTCATATCCACTCTAGCCGCTAACTCATTTCTTACACCCGTTCTCACCCTCACCACTTCGTTCCTAACCCTATTTACTCGAGATACACCAGCCATACTCCTCAGACACTTCATCTCAAACACATTCAATTTCTGTCTCTCCATCACTTTCATTCCCCACAACTCCGATCCATACATCACAGTTGGTACAATCACTTTCTCATATAGAACTCTCTTTACATTCATGCCCAACCCTCTATTTTTTACTACTCCCTTAACTGACCCCAACACTTTGCAACCTTCATTCACTCTCTGACGTACATCTGCTTCCACTCCACCATTTGCTGCAATAACAGACCCTAAGTATTTAAACTGATCCACCTCCTCAAGTAACTCTCCATTCAACATGACATTCAACCTTGCACCACCTTCCCTTCTCGTACATCTCATAACCTTACTCTTACCCACATTAACTCTCAACTTCCTTCTCTCACACACCCTTCCAAATTCTGTCACTAGTCGGTCAAGCTTCTCTTCTGTGTCTGCTACCAGTACAGTATCATCCGTAAACAACAACTGATTTACCTCCCATTCATGATCATTCTCGCCTACCAGTTTTAATCCTCGTCCAAGCACTTGAGCATTCACCTCTCTCACCACTCCATCAACATACAAGTTAAACAACCACGGCGACATCACACATCCCTGTCTCAGCCCCACTCTCACCGGAAACCAATAGCTCACTTCATTTCCTATTCTAACACATGCTTTACTACCTTTGTAGAAAATTTTCACTGCTTGCAACAACCTTCCACCAACTCCATATAACCTCATCAATTTCCACATTGCTTCCCTATCAACTCTATCATATGCTTTCTCCAGATCCATAAACGAAACATACACCTCCTTACCTTTTGCTAAATATTTCTCGCATATCTGCCTAACTGTAAAAATCTGATTCATACAACCCCTACCTCTTCTAAAACCACCCTGTACTTCCAAGATTGCATTCTCTGTTTTATCCTTAATCCTATTAATCAGTACTCTACCATACACTTTTCCAACTACACTCAACAAACCAATACCTCTTGAATTACAACACTCATGCACATCTCCCATGATGATATATATATATATATATATATACATATATATATATATATATATATATGTATGTATCTATATGTACATATATATGTGTGTATATATATATATATATATATATACATACATATATATATATGCGTGTATGTGTAAATAAATATACATGTATATGATGCATGATAATATACATATATACAGCATATTCTATACATAAAAATATATCATTTGTGAATGTATAGAATGTATGAAATATCACGTGAGGTTGGGCTCAATATGAGTAGAAGAAAACAGATGATGAGAACCGAATATGCAATGGAAGATGAGATTTATTGGAAGGAGAAAGGATTAATGAGGTAAATCATTTAGATATTTAGGAACTAGGATATCTAATACAGGATATTTAGAATTTGAGTTTAAATAAGGATTGGAAAAAGCAAATCAGACAGTGGCTAGGTTAAGTAAAATTTGGGAATCTAACTGCCGGAAATTGCATATAAAATCAGGCTATCTATCAGTTTCGTGAGATCGATGCTACTGTATGAACATGAGTCGTGGTATGACAATGATACATTATCCAACATATTTTGTAGATTTAAGAGCAAAGCCCTCAGAAAATTATTGGTAGTTGAATAGCAGGACATGGTGAGAAATAAAACCATAAGAGAGATTACCCGAGTGTCATATGTCGATGAGATCATGGTGAGAGGTAGATGGAGATGCTTTGGGCTTGTTATTCGCACTTACCATGAGAGATTAGTCCACCAAACTTTCAACTGGGCTCCACAAGGCACTAGAAGAGTTAAAAGACCAAGGTCTTTATGGCTGAGGACTATGAAGTGTGATGTGGGAGATGCTGAATGGAAAAGTATTGATTTAAGAGCTGAAGATAGGGACGACTGGCGAAATCTAACGGAGGCCCTTTGCGCCAATAGGTGTAAGAGGAGATGATGATAGTGATGATATATATATATATATATATATACATATATATATATATATATATATGTATATATATTATATATAAATTTATATATATATATATATATATATATATGTATATATATATATATATATATATTCCTACAATGATGGCCTAGTGTAGAGTAAATACCGTAATGAGTTTATTTATATTTCATTTGTGCATTGAGGAGAAGTTAGCCAGCCTGTAAAATGAGCTCCTTATTTGTAGATTCAAGATTTATATGTAAATTACGTAAAATCTTTGTTGTTAATTTCATTTTATTCCTTATTCAAGTTAGTATATGTAAATTTACGTTATTTTAAAGTATTAGCTTTTTATTTCACGTAATTTTGTTACAAAGTCTTTTTGAGTGTTGTGGGATTCGTGCGAGATATGAACAAGGGCTTATGTAATATTCTTTTATATTCTATGAGGTATTGCGTCAGGTTTGAGAGAGAATGTTCAGTACAGTGTGCCTTTGAAATTTCGTGAAAGACCTAGTGATAGGATGTTACTTTTTTTTTATTTCAGCGACAAAGGGTGGCCGGAGCTAGCTGACTGAGAAAGCCGTCCACCATGGCTTGAGTAGTATTTGAAAGAGTAATACTTGGTAACTCTGACACCTTCTTCGGCCCCCCACGCTTCTGGGAAGTTTCCGGAAGTAGCTGAATTTCATATAAAAAGGCGCCACCACGTTTACATAGACAGATAGAGATTACCAGCCTTAAGATTGTCATCTCCGCACCTCTCTTATTCTCGTACGCAAACCCAATGTATCGTTTTAAAAGTGTTCAGTAAGTATAGGGTGTCCTCTCTTAAGTGACTCTGTGCCTCAAAGCAAATTGTGTGTCGAAAAGATATGTGATTGTGAATTCACTGTGTTAGGGTGAGTGTTGGTATTGTGTAGAGTTTTTGTAACTGAGCCTACAGGAATGTTAGGTATTTGTTTTGTGATCTGGTTATCTATTGTTCATTAAGTGTCAAACTTGAATATTGTACTATTCAGGTTTAATTTCAAGATTCTGTATAATTTTATTTAGATTTAACATTTCAAGTCAAGTGAATATATAATTTTCCGATCACAACATTTTTTGTCATAATATAAGTTTTGTTCAGACTTAAGATTTCATGTAATTTATTCTGTTATTATGTAAATTATTTTCAAAGAGTTGTAATTTATATAGAATGTATTTATTTTTGTAAAGAGTGTATTATTCCAATCCCCATTATTTAGAATCATATTCACTCGTATCCTGTTCAGAACCACAGTAAGTTTCAAATAATTACCCAGATTGGTTTTGAGTGTACTTAAAGGACCTTTGGATATTCGGTGTTTTATACATAGCTGTCTGGGAGTTACTTAACTTTCTCAGAATTAGTATATTAATATTTTAAAGTTTAACAGTTTTAATGTAAAAGCACAGAATTCGAGAGGTTGAGTAACTTGACAGTCGTAATATAGATAATATTATATGTTTGATTATTAGTCACAAGTCATAGTATAATATATTTTTAGTGCCCACACCAGGGAGCCATAATCGTATAATATATATATATATATATATATATACATATATATATATATATATATATATATTTATATATATATATGTATATATATATATATATATATACATATATATATATATATATATAGTTTGTATGTATATTGTGTGTGTGTGTTTGGATCTATAACTGCCGAGAAACTAGTAACGTAGAGTACTTCATACTACGAACCTATGTTCTGTAGGTTTCATAAAATTGCTCTCTGAAGGAAGGCCTCATTTAGGTAGGAATCTCCGTTATCTAATAAAGAGCAAGTGTTTGATTATATATATATATATATATATATATATATTCCAGTTGCACTCCCAATATTCTTCCATACGCTTAGCAGCTCTCCCTGTCCCTCGGATAGGTGGGAGATGTATTAGTCATACCCGGATTAGAGGAGGTGTATGTACATGTGTGCATATCTTTCTAAATATTTAGCTGTTATTTCGAGCGGGTCGTGTACATTAGTATTTCAATATTAGTCAAAATACTACTTTTGGGTGTCGCTATCTGGTAACCTTCGTAGAAAGACGTTGTTTGTAACATTCACTAAGTCAATATTGCTTCATTATATGGATTAGACTATTCACGTCGAATGCAGTTCGGCAATTGCAAAAGAGCTGTGTTTCTCTTAAAGCGAATTCAAATCTGAATATTTCCAAACTGATAACGAGGACATTGCGTTTGACGAATGAATGTGGCTTTAAATGTCTACTAAAACAACCGACGCTCTCTCCTATTGGTAAAGATCAAATATGAAGAATAACATAATAATTCATATTATCGATAATGTTCACTGGTTTATTATTTTGTTATTATTAGGCTTTATTAAAGACGCCTAGGATAACTGTGATATGTTAAATTCACAAATTCCTTCTTGTGATATACTAGAAAAAGAATAACATTCAAAATCCAGAGGATATGTTGATTTTTAGAAGAATACCGAAACATTTAAAAGGAACGAATGACAATGTTGAAGTAAAATAAATGTGAATCATATAAAAAAATACAAACTTTTTATTCTGTGAAAACTTTCTGATCTAGAGTAAATCATAGTTAGGGGGATTCTAACAAATGAAAAGAAATATCTTAAAATCAGCTACGTTCTCTAAGCTAGATTTCATTACAATGAACGTTAAACTAAAAAAGGGAACCAGAGGTAAAGATTTTAACTCGGTAGCCACGAGCCAGAGGCTAAACGTACTATCTTCCTTTGCTACAAACATAATGGCAATGTGGAACGTTATTTTCTCGATGAACAATGGGCACATCTAAAGGTCCGACTTTTCGTAATCACCCCTTCTAAATTTCTTTACATTTGTGTGTTGTTTTTCAGAAGAATCAATGTATATGGATGGAATCGGCTTTGACACTGAAAGAAAGTCTTGCTTCATATCTTCGAACCAATGCGCATAAAACATGGAGGGGCAAATTGGTCAACTTCTCACGGAAACAACTTCATCAAGAAGGGGACTGATGGATGAGAGATGAACTTAAATGAGGAGATCAAAGAAAGGCTCTAGTCCTAATTTAAGATCTCAGACCACCTTCTGAGAATGTGAGCCTTAATCACGCTGAAGGGCCCGCTTAACATGTCTTGAATCGGATCTCAAAGGGCGTTCGCAGCCACTCTGAAACTTACCTCCTCAACGGCGCACCACTGGGATTCGCTCATCGACAACACAATCTCACAACGATTCCCTCAGTTGTCTCCGTTCTTTCCGCTCATTTAACGTGCTGACTTTGACTTTTATTGTTTCTTTTAAATGTATCTGTGTAAAAGGTTCTGTGACTAACGTTAATGACGAGGGATGACGCGTGGCCACAGTTTCTTCTAATTACCCGACGAGCAGATCCAAGAATTATGAAATGGGTTCGCACGTCTACGGGATTGTCTCTCCTCGTTAACTGGGACAGCGAATCTGATCCTCCAAGTTGCCGGAAAGCAAACCACAATTTGTCGCTTGAGACCACCTTGGGCTCCCTGTGGTAACGGCACAGGTGGCAATGTTGAAAAGGGAAGGGTGTGGGAAATCTCTCCCTATCTCTCTCTCTCTCTCTCTCTCTCTCTCTCTCTCTCTCTCTCTGATAGGAATAATAATACGATTATCGTTATTGCACAAATAGGAGCAAAATTACTAATGGTAAACTTTCACATAAAATGGCCAACAAAAGGAAGCCACATTTGCCTCTTACCATACTAAGAAACCCGATGATCTTAATTTTGATCTTGTTTTAGTGCAAAATATCTCGCGGGCCTCTAGGTACATATAAGTTTGAAAATGATTTATGAAAATGAGGAATATCATTTGTAAATGTTGCTCTGGGAATTTAATAACCAACGTTTTCATCGAAACTACGAGTTTCCCAAATACATTTACTTTTGTTTGCCATCATTTCTAACAATGTTCTAAATTCCTGAGAAAGTTTATCCCTTAATTCATAACCCATTGTATTCATACCCTGAAACTTTATATGACCTTGAGCTAAAATAAGGAATACTGCAATGACCATTAATATTATTGTTACCATTTTATCTATTATCATAATAATTGCACAGCAGATAGACTTTGAAAGAACGTACAAGTCCTGCTGTTGGGAAGGTTGCCTGAACGTTGAAGATAACTGCTGGATAGTAAGTGATTTGTGTATCTATGTTGGTGAAAAACATTCTATCTCTTCTAGATCTATCATTATTTCAGAAGACAAATAGTGCCTTAGATTATCTGGAATAAGATAGGAAAAAAGGACTGACTTGATAAACCTATGACTGATATAAAGAAAATGAAAATTCTATGATTATTTACCGTGCAAAATACCACAGAATCAGCTCGTGAAATCAAAACCCTTTTACAGTACCGAAATTGTCTTGACGGACATGTATATATTATTTGTGCAAGGCAATCATTTGCCTACGCTTTTATATAAAATGGAGTTTTTGCATTCCTCACTTTGAATTAAAAATACGGTTACTTTGAACAAATCTTGAATAAAACATGGCTAAAGTTTATTTTTATTAATAAATACGTTGTACGGTTTTTTTTTTTATGTTTTTTTTTCTTTTTACCTACCCCACACCATCTTTTATAGGTTTCTCTTAAATTAAACAACATACAGACATGCCACACAACTAATAAAAAAACAAAAAAAAACTCTCATTATTCATAGTTTTGAGATCATAAACTTTATTTTCACGGTGTTTGTTTTTATTTTCTATTTTTTATGTAACTCAAATTCATATTAACGTTATTTCATTACTATTTCTTTTAGATTTTAGTTTAAGACACTTGCAAAGGTTTATGTGAAACATCGATATCAATGTTTGCTTGACTTTTAAAAGAATGAGTGCAAAATCGTAGCCTAAAAAGATGGAAGGAAATATTGTGCCCTCATAATAATAATAAAATCAATAATAACAACAATAACGACTAATTAGAAGATAATCATGCACCAAATTAAGTAGTTGAGTTATTTTAGCAAAATTTAGAATTAGTATTGTTTATCAACTTACACGGAACAAACAATACATCAAAATACTCTTCCACTTGGTAAATTTCAAAACTGCTTACTACAGTATGCACATCTTGGAACATTTTACAGGATACATACATATATATATATATATATATATATACATATATATATATATATATATAGAGAGAGAGAGAGAGAGAGAGAGAGAGAGAGATTATTACATACGCATTTATCCTCTGTGTGTGAGTTCGCATGCACACATTATGAATAAGAATATTAGCTTTATATCTCCTTATTAGCGTTTCTTAGATGCTGTTCAACAAGAAAGGATCATTTAACACATCAGCCATCTGAAATGTTTCAATATCCTTCAGGAAATCTTCTTGGCTGAGAAAACCGTAATAATTAAAGAATCAAGATGGCCATAATAAGACAAAAAAAAAAAGAAAGAAAAAGAAAAGGCATCCATCGATAACTTAACGATTAAATGTAAACAGATATTTCTCCCTTTCCTTCGGACCGCAGATAATGTTGCTAATCTGGCAACTGAACTCGGAGGGGGATCTATAGAGAAGTGAATTAGTCCAGAAAAACGTCTCTTATCTCCCTCTTATTGAGGCTTTAATACCACTCAAAGGGTGTCAATTGGCCTTATTCATTCGACTTGGAAGGCTTGAATTCTCAATGGGCAGTCGCTCCCTTTTCTTCAGCAGATCTTTCATTTATTAAGTTAATTATGAATTTAAATGAATAGTTCACGCGTTGGAAATAAAAACATCCCTTCTTGGGGAATAACACATTTCTCATTTAACATTTGATCTTTGCTCTTATTTTAATTTTCCTCATTTCTTTCTTTCTATGAATTTATTGTGCTATTTCTCTTCTACATCTCTCTATATAATAAAGATTAGGTGTCTGGGGATACATGTTTATATATATATATATATATATATATAAATATATATATATATATATATATGTATATATATATATATATATATATGTGTGTGTGTGTGTGTGTATCTATTTATATGCATATATATATATATATATATTTATATTTATATATATATATTATGTATATGTATATATATATATATATATATATCATATATATATACATACATATATATATATATATATATGTGTGTGTGTGTGTGTGTGTGTATATATATATATATATATATCCAGTACCGCTTAGCTCTCTCCGTCCTTCGGGTAAGGGGACAGGGAGTAGTCATACCCTGGTAAGAGGGGAGTGTGCGCATATCTATCTAAATATTTTGTCGTTATTTTCAACAGGTCCCTACACTATTAGATACATGGTTGGTAATAGATCGTATATTTCCGAAGAGATTCGATTATAAAGTTACTTGTAAATTTAAAGCCCAATTCAAAAATATCAAAAATAGATATTAAAAGTAGTTAGTTAAAGTAAACATTCACTGCAAAGAATGATATAATCCTGATATTTTCAACTGGAAGAAAACATGGTATGAATTGGATTGATGAATTTGGAATATGTAGACTAACTCTGGGGCTCGTAAGGCCAATCAGCGCACAAGCTCAACTAGAAAGAAGCCTGCAGTTACACTAAAAATAAAAGTAGAGGTTGGCCACCTAGATAAAAGAAAGTACGAACAAAGGGGAAGTAAAAGGATATAAAGTAAGTGTAGCCGAGAGTCCGAAGGAACACTGCAAAGGCTTTCATTAATGACCACAGTTCACGGCGTGAGGTACACTGTTGTCACCAACCCCCTACGGAAATCAATAGCACTGACAAAATAAGAATGTTCTATAATGCACTTTAGAAACAACACTTCTCTCCCCATAATTGAATAGGCAAGTGAGATCTCTTTAAGGAAAATATCATCTACATCACTTGCTTTCCAGATGATCAAATGGCAACTATTTCTTTTGAAGAAAAGGCAGACTACCACTGGCTCACAACGAGCATCATTCTTCTCACAGTATCTGTTGCTGATATGCATTAATCTTTTTAAAGCCTAAAGATATTTCATCATCATCTTCATCATCATCATAATTATCATCTCCATCTACTCCCATTGACGCAAAGGGCTTCGGTTAGATTTCGCCAGTCGTGACTCTCTTTAGCTTTTAAATCAATAATTCTCCATTCATCATCTCCTACTTCATGCTACACAGTCCCCATGTAGGCCTTGGTCTTCCAATTCTTCTAATGCCTTGTGGAGCCCAGTTGAAAATTTGGTGAATTAATCTCTCTTGGGGAGTGCGAAAAGCATGCCTAAACCTTCTTCGTCTACCCCTCACCATGATCTTATCCACATATGGTGCTCGAGTAATCTCTTATTCTTTCATTTTAGGTATATCTTATTCTTTGATCGAAAAGTCAAGTAACTGTATAATTTCCTTTTGAGATTAATTTCTTTAGATAGTTGTTATAATAATGCAGAGCAATTGGTTAGTATTGGTGGCTGATGGACTGGACAGACACGAATGCTGACTTCGTGTCACATTTTGTCATCGTAAAATGAGATATCTATGAAATTCAAAGATGACTACAGATGATTTAGCTAAACACCCATTCTTTCATGGTATTCTTTTATCCAACGCGCATAAATCAAAGTATACTTAACTCAAGATCTTAAGATTCTTTGCGTCAAATAAAATGTTATTTCTTAACCTACTAATTGACAAATCTTTCATTGCAAAGACCCTTCGAGACATGGATATTCAGTTCCTTCAAGTCCTCTTAAAAGAGATATATTTTTTTCTATTATTAGCATTCAGGTTAAATCAATTTAAAGGTATTTAAACTTTTTATTCTATTTTCTTTGTGAAACATGGTCTGTTGTTTGTACTTCAAAATCTATTCCTTGAACATCGTTCGCATGAAAGAACAAAAGCTATTTGAAATCTCAATAAGACATCAGCATTCTACATTAATCCTCAGATACTCCTTTAACACATCAACCATCTCCTCTATTTGAAGAAGGAATCTTGTCCTAGAAAGACACACAACATGATCTACAAAGAATTTTGTTGCTCATTTCACTATGCTATCATCCTTTTTGTTTACCTTTGTCCTTGATATCACATGTACAACACTTGTACAAAGCCAACACCAAACATTCTTCTTCTTCTTCTCTCTCTCTCTCTCTCTCTCTCTCTCTCTCTCTCTCTCTCTCTGGAGTCTTTCTCATAAGTAATCATGGTAAAATGATAAAATACTGAGATAGTGAGATAATGATAAAGGCTCAAGACAAAATCTAAGATTACCGTAACTATGATACACAAGCGAGGCATAAAAAAACCTACTTAGTTAAGTGTATAGTGTATTAGTTCTTTCGTGTTGGGGTTTAAGAAAAATTCTTATTAGAGCAAATGGTCTTATTTTTTTCTATTTTGTAAACGTTTACTGCTAACTAAATCACTCTATGGAATCTCCGTTCACTCTAAAGCTTTCTGCATTTCGAGATACTATATAATATTGGTATCAACGATAATTTGTAACAAATATCCTATTAGTTCTAAAATCTATCTTGGTAGAGAATAGTTTTCCCTGGCTTATTACATCACTAGATTTGTCCTTCGTTTACCTTGAAGACAAGCTAATAAGGATAATAAACAATGATTAAATACTCATTGTGCTTCATATCTATTAAATTTGGCAATGCATGATAATTCATTTTACTCATCAATAATCCATGTCATAAGTGTACTGCCATTTAGACTGCTAATGCTTCTAAAAAAAGTGAACAGATGGTTTGCTTTACTAAAATTACTCACATTATTAGTTATTGGCTTCTTGCTAATTTAGATGGGAAACCATGATTTCAGAGTCTTCCTATTTTATCAGAAAGATTTTGATACCCAGTTTTCTATAAATCCACTGTTTAAAGGGAGTTATATCAGAATAATGATTTACCTCAGGATGAAAAAAATGCTTCGGTACTTTCATAAGGATTCCTCTGACCATGAGAATGAACACGCAGTGATTATATATCACTTGTTTTGTGATACACTTACTCTACTTTTTCCTGATCCATATTAACAATGATTTTCTACAGGTGATTTGTTAATAAATTTTTTCAATGGCACTTTAGATTTCTTGGTGAAACATGAATTTTCCTACCAATTGAGATGGGAATGGATAGACTTCCATCAATAATACAGAAATTTTCGGCTTTCGCACAAGCATCTGTGTCCAATTGTTCATCAAATGCGTCTACTTAAAGGGCGAAGTCTAAAATCAATCTTGTTGGTCATCCAGCTTGTTTTCGGCGGTTTGGCACCTGACAAGTTGAAGTACAAATTCAGAAACGTCTGCAGCTCTTCATATATGTTTTTTAGCCACTTATGGAATCGACACTGAGCCTAGTTTATTAGAATCTAAATATAAACCTTAAAGTCTGTATGTTAGGTCTTCGATTACAATAACTTTATTATTTAATCGCATCTTTTTAGAGATGTCATTTGTATATCATCAGTTTTCTATTTTATTAACCCTATATCTCTACATAGCAATGAGGTCCTATTGACATGATTAATTTAACTCAAGAGGCTCTTTACTTACTGCTGCAAAATGGGTTAATATTCAATTACTTGAACACAGTACCGCGTACAAATAACCCCCCCCCCCTCTCTCTCTCTCTCTCTCTCTCTCTCTCTCTCTCATATATATATATATATATATACATATATATATATATATATATATATATATATATATATATATATATATATATGCACACAAGATAATTCGTGCGAACAATAACAGGTAAACTGAAGTGTTGCAGGATCTCATGTGTCATCTTTTTTCACTTTTTATTCCAATTAACATCTTGTTGATGGTAAAAAAGAAAAAAGTAAAATTTCCATTAAATTCTTTTTAGGTACTGAAGGTTTTACTGCAGCAAATTTAATAATCCATTTCCCTCTGATGAACTAAAAGAATATCATAAATAGCGCTAGTCATGAATTTCATAATGGGAAAAATCTCTCGAATCACCACTGAAACAAATATGAGTCTCGCAAAAAGGAAATATCAAAACGAAAGAGCGGAAAAGAATGAGAGAGAGAGAGAGAGAGAGAGAGAGAGAGAGAGAGAGAGAGAGAGAGAGAGAGAGAGACATAGCCTCCAAGCATCAATCCATCGAGGCAGAGAGAGAAAAGATGCGTTTCCAGCCGTTCTTTTCTTCCATGTGTAACAAAGGAGGCGCATTGTTTGCCGTGACGGAGAGTTGCCGAAGTGTGTACTAGGGAGCAACCATTTCTAAAACGCACCAACTTTACGCTAACAATCAGCCACTCTTGAGAAATGCTCCATGTGTATTTGGAATCATCCGACCGAATGGAGCCAGAGAAAGACAAGATAGGAAAGGCGGCGTGGAGAAGGGGTGGGGGTGGCTGGGGGGTGTAAGAAAGGGTGGGAGGATGGATGGTTAGATATAAGACAAGAAAAAAAGGGGACAACAATCAATGCAGATACAACAACGACAATTTTAATTGCCGGAGGTGATGTAATAATTGATGTAACATTGGAGATTATACATTATTCAAGATCAGCTGACGAATTTCAATAATTCAAAAATTGGAAGTCTGGTATATCAATGTTAAAATATTTAGGTATAAAGCTATTTTATTTCCCCCTAAATAATCTCGAGATTAACTCATCGCCCAGAGCGTTAAAATGATTCAATGCCTTTTTATTTGCCTTTAATATTGCATTCTTAAATAGAAAACGGAAGTTATTGATTATAGATTACTTTAAATGTTTAGGGGTTTCGATCTACGACTAACGATAAGAGTAACTATTATTACATCAGATTCCAACAGATGATCCAAATGTTTAAGTATTGCAAATTATGACTTTCCGAAATGGCATCTTTTCAATAGATGTTATTAACTTAGTAAAAAGTAGACTAAGATAACAATGGGGCAAATGTGCAATGTTGCATCTTTTCTTCAATATTTTTTATATTTTTTTTTCTTTTAAAATACTTCTGCATACTCTTTGCAATGAGATTAAACGCTACGTCTAGATAATCGAATGCTGATTCAATTAACAATTTCTGCCAACCTGTGTATACCGATACGGGAAAAGAATTTTTCAAAGTTTAATATGTTACTATAAGTAATTCCTAGAACCTGAAAGCAATAATTACAGTATATATTAATCATATACAGCATTGTCATCACTTTCAAGAACTAACCAAAGAAGGAACTCAGCGAAGTTTCCATTATAAACTTAATATCTGAATAGATACTTAACAGCCAAACCAATCGCCAACATTTTACTATTAATAATGAACTTACAATTCCAGAGGTCAGCTAGAGGGACACTCAGTAGAGTGCAGACTTCACCGCAGCAGCTTATTTCTCAACCTTTTGCTTGACCTTGACCTTAACCTTTAACCTTAACATGTATTCATTGGCGTGGATTTTCATACACTCAAATATGAACCAAGTTTGAAGTCTCTGTGATAACGATGTCCAAACTTATGGCGGATTATGGGAATTGGACATTTTGCTTGACTGTGACCTTGACCTTTTGACCTTGACCTTCTAAAATTTAAAAACTTCTAGCTTTTTACATAGCAGTTAATCCCTGCATGTTTTATTACTCTACGATTAAAATTGTGGCTAGGAAGCTGTTCACAAACAAACACACACAAGTTACGAACACACAAACAGTGGTGAAAACATAACCTTCTTCCACCTTCGTTGGCGGAGGTATATTAACAGGAACTTCGCTCTCTCAGCAGTGTCAAAATTTGCAAAGAAAAATATTCAAATCTAAAATGAATGGTCTTTCACCAGACAGAATAGACAGGATAATATTTGTTCGTCTAATTCCAAGTGAATTTATACCAAATGTGTTTTATGGGTAAAACAGACGCCATAATGTAAACTATCGTCACATCCCTTTTACCATTCCTTTATTTAAGATATCATACTTACTCACGTCTGCCCTAAATTTTGAAACGTTGAACAAAGGGTAGATATTTTCAGTGTGGTACATTTCTTGCTTTGAAGGAAATATTCTGGAGAAATAAGCTGTAGCTCATTGAAATGCCTTTTATGAATAAAATCCTCTATTATTACGTTTAGGTAGCATAGTTGTAAGAGAAAATAAATCAAATGAAAATTAGTTTTTATCGACAATTTATTATTTATTTCAACGATTAATTACTATTATGAAGCAAATATGCATATTTGAGTTTCCTTATCCCCTACTATATTTCATAAAATACCTAAAAAAGAAAAGAATTAAGACTTTACAAGTTCTCAGGCAGAGTATAAAGATTGGAATATATTTGGGTTTCCCTGTTTATCGCCGCTACATACATAATTAGTACCTGCCCCATTATGCACATAGAAGCTGTCACGATTGTGTAACTAGCAACTAAAGTATGCACTCGTCTGTAATATTTAAAGTTAAACCAGTGAATTCTGACAAAACAGTTCATAGATAAAACTACAAAATTTAAATGTATTGTAGTTTCCAAGAAAGTTATGCAAATCGCGCTTCCAAGCAAATGACGTCAAAGTCAGGGTCGGACAGAGTATCAAAAAAAAAAAAAAAAAAAAAAAAAAAAAAAAAAAAAAAAGTCAGTGACTGAAGAGTTGATATAAATATTGATCGTGGAAGTACTGTAGTTTCGACTTACAGCAATGAGAATAAGTCTGAATGACTAAATTTTGACTATGCTTAAGATGGCACAAATTATATTACGAGTGCGAGTGAATCTTATAAAAGCTTTAATAAGAATATTGTGGTTTTGATAATGACAAGGATGATAATGAAAAGTAGAATGATCTTTATCAGCAACGACCAACCCACCCACCCACCCCCATCCTGTTCCCTTTTGGTTTGGCTGGAGGCCCTTCCAGATCCGGGTGAAGGCGCGTCGAAGCCCTTTCTTTGTTTTCACTCGTCAGGAAAAGTCATTTGCTAATTGGTGCAGCGTCCGACAATGCAACAAGCCAAGTGTTGTGCGCTCTTTTAATATTACTTTCACTTTAGGTAGAACTGGGAATGGGTAGTTAAGGGAACGAACCGGGAAAAGGGATGTTAACTTAAGTGGGCTGTATCGAGCTATTAACAGCTGAATTGAAAATTTCCAGAGTCGGTGCAGAGATATGGAAAACAAGGAAGGGGGAAAAGGGCTGATTGGAAGTGAGAAGGGTTTGTTGTAGAAAAGGTCGAATCGATTTACTATTGTCGTTACTTGCGTGAATGCTCTGTCGGACACATATATTTGCTTTGAGAGAACTAAAAGACTTAATCGTTAGAGTTGATGGGATGGATGAAGGAAAAGTATTATTCGTGAACATTCCTAAAGATTGATAGTTATTATAAAGTAGCCAAGATTTTCTAATTTATTTCTCAACATTACACAATTTCTCGGAAGAAGTAACTCCGAAAAAAGACGCCCATCTTTTAAATTTTAAATCATATATAAATTCTTTGTGTAATAAAACTTCCATAGCATTGCAACTACATAAAATGTTCAACAGCATCGCTTCGAACTCCGTCCACGTAATGCTAAAATGGAAAAGCCATATTTCTGAAACAAAACTTACGTCAACTTGTTCTACAGAAAAACATTTGCAACAAATTGAACGTCTAAAGTTCCATTGAATTAACCACCAGATCAGGAAGATCACTCCACAATATGGTCACAGCTGGAATAAAATTTCTAGAATACTGTATAGAATTATGAAGGAGAAGTTAACACTTAAGAATTAACTGCATACCTAGTACTACACTCTATCTAAATGGTAGAGACTAGGAAGATCCTACTCCCAAAGATGGTCAGAATTATGAAAAATCTTTTGCAACATGCATAAAGAACTAACTGAACACCTGTGTCAGAGATTAATGTAGGCCTAATAAGGAATTTAATAGACTGCAAGTTTTTTTTCCCAAGAAAATAAGATGTGAGTCAGCAGCTGAAGACCAGACAGAAAAACATTAATTAAAATCTTTCTCAAGAGAGTTATCTCTTGATATACCATTTTGTTTAATAGAAAAATAAACAGACGGGATGTGTTTCCCGAAAGTAAATATGAGTCAAGAATCACACATGAAATTTTAAATGGAAATCACTTAAAGAGTCATTGTCGATGCAAAGATCTAGAGAACGAGGTGCCACCTTCGATGACCTACATACAATCATACTTTAGAACTGTTTTAGTGTTTAACTTTATCCTCCATAATTTGCACCATGCACTAATTTCAGCTTGTTCTCTATAAGGGATTCAGCAACCATATATCTACAATCAGAGGATTGAATTGATACAAAGATAGTAGCATCATCTATATGTGAAAAAATCTAATATATATGCACTTATATGCCTAAAACAGATATATACCAATGTGAGAAAAATATGACCGGTAATGAAGATAGTGTGGGGCTTCAAGGAAGTAGAAAAAAAATCACCTTCACGGTGTAGTAATTGCACAGAGAAAGGCTAATTATCAAATGTATCATGTAATAAAAGTTGCAAAATTTTCCGCCATGAATGCAGTCATTAGTCTATATACAATAATTTTCTGAAGATTCGTTGATTGCAGAGTAAGAAACGTGTGTCAGTCTAAGGTAAAAAATTATTGTGAAAATGACTCTAAATTGTGTAAGAGAAAGAGCATTATGGAGCTATGAAAGGAATGCCGAGGAGTCAAGGGTATCACAAGTGAGATACTGTCATGCTAGTATGTCTGAATGTTGGAAAATTTTCAAAAAATGAGCGAAAAGAATAATTATTTCACTATATAAAGATCAAGGTAAATGTATGTATAGCATACGTTAATGAATATGAAATGTGTATTGACGGATTTTTATTAAAAAAGCGAGAAGTGAGATAAAAATAAGTATGGTAAGAACTGTATGGTGGGTTTAGACAAGGAAGAAGAATTGTGGATCTATTTTTGTTTCAAAATCGTTAAAAGTCGTATATGCATTATGGAGATGCCTCTAAGACTTAAATACATCTCAGGAACTCATCTAAGAAGAACATACATCACGTCGACTCATCTAATACCTACATCATCAAGACTTGTCTAAGACCTGCATGCATCATGGGAACTCATCTACGACCTTCATGCATCATGGGAACCCATCAAAGACCTGTTTGCATCATGGGAACTCATATAAGACCTGTATGCATCAAGGGAACCCATCTAAGACCTGCATGCATCGTGGGAACACATCTAAGACCTGCATAAATCATGGGGATTCATCGAAGACCTTCATGTACCATGAAAAGTCATATCTGATCTGCAAGCATCATTGGAACTCATCTAAGAGCAGTATACATCATTGAAACTCATCTAAAAACTAAATGTATCATAGGGACGCATCTAAGATTTGCAAGCATCCTGGGAACTCATCTAAGACCTGCATATATCATGGAAAATCCTCTAAGATCTGCATGCATTATGTGAACTCATCTAAGACCTGCATGCATCATGGAACTCATCTAAGACCTGCATGCATAATGTGGACACATCTTCGACATGCACACATCATGAGAATACATTTAATACTTGCATGCATCACAGGAACTCATCTGAGATCTACTTGTATCATAATGATGTATCTAAGACCTGCAAGCATCATGGAAACTCAACTAAGACCTGCATGTATCATGGGAACTCATCTAATACCTGCATGCATCATGAAAACTCATCTAAGAACTGCATGCATGATGGAAGCTCAGTTAAAACCTACATGCATCATGGGATCTCATTTACAACCTGCATGCATCATAGGAATTCATCTTAGACCTGCACGCATCCTGAACACTCCTCTAAGACGAGCATGCATTATGGGAACTCCTCTAAGACCTGAAAGTATCATGCGAACTCATCTAAGGCCTGCATGCGTCATGGGAACTCAACAAAGACCTGCATGGATCATGGGAATAAATCTAAGACTTGCATGCATCATGGGAATTCAACTAAGACATGCATGCACCAGGGGAACTCCTCTAAGACCTACAAGCATCATGGGAACTCATCTAAGACCTGAATGCAACATAGGCTCTCATCTAAGGCTTGCATGTATCGTGGAAACTCATCTAAAACTTACATGCATCATGGGAATTCATCTAACACCTGTTTGCTTAATGGGAACTCATCTAAGGCCTGTCGGCATCAAGAGAATTAATCTACGGCTTGCATGCATCATGTGAACTCATCTAGGAACTACACGCATCATGGGAATACATATAATACCTACATGCATCACAGAAACTCATCTAAGAACTACGTGTATCTAGGGATGTATCTAAGACCTGCAAGCATCATGGAAACTTAACAAAGACCAACTTGTATCATGGGAACTCATCTAAGACCTATATGCATAATGGGAACAACTAAGTTAAAACCTGCATGCATCATGGGAACTCATCTAAGACCTGCATGCATCATGGAAACTTATCTAAGACCTGCATGCATCATAGGCCTTCATCTAAGACCTGCAAGCACCCTGGACAGTTCTCTAAGACCAGCATGCATCATGGGACCTCATCAAAGACATGCAAGCATCATGGGAACTCATCTAAGACCAGAATGCATCATAGGAACTCATCTGAGAACTGCATGTAGCATGGGAACACATCTAGTACTTGCATGCATCATGGGAATTCATCTAATTCCTGCATGTATTAGGGAAACTCATCTAAGACCTACATGCGTCATGGGAACTCATCTAAGACTTGCATACATCATGGGGACTCATGTAAGACCTGCGTGCATTATGGGAGTTTTTCTAAGACCCCAATGCATGACTGGAACTCTTCTAAGACCTGCATGCAACATTGGCCAATGCATCTATGACTTGCATGCATCATGGGAACTCATCTAAGACCCGCATACATCATCGCAACTCATATAAGCCTAAGACGTGCAGGCATAAAGGGAATTAATTTAAGACCTGCATGCATCATGGGAACTTATCTAAGACATTCATGCATTCTGGAAACTCATCTACGACCTGCACGGATCATGGGAATTCATCTAAGACCTACAGGCTTTATGTGAACTCATATAAGACCTGCATGTATCATTGGAACTCATCTAAGACCTTCATGCATTAAGGAAACTCATCCAAAACACGCATGCATCATGGGAACCATCTAAGACCTACATGCATTACGTAAACTCGTGTAAGACGTGCATACATCATGGCAACTCATCTAAGACCTTCATGCCTCATGGGAACTCATTTAAAACCTGAAATCATCATGGGAATTCATTTAAGACCTGTATGCATCATGGGAACTCATCTAAGACCTTTGTGCATCGTGGGAACTCATCTAAGACCTGCATGCATTTTGGGGACTCATCAGAGACCTGCATACATCATGGGAATTTATCTAAGGCCTGCATGCATCATAGGAACTCTTCTAAGACCTACACGTATCATGAAAACTCATCTAAGACCTGCATGCATGATAGAGAGTCATCGAAGATCTGCAAGCAACATGTCTATATATCTAAGACCTTCATGTATCATGGAAACTCATATAAACCTTGCATGGATAATGGGAACTCATCTAAGACATACAAACAATCTGGAAACTCATCTATGACCTGCATGCATCATGGCAACTCATCGAAGACCTGCATGCATCCTTGGAACTTATCTAAGACTTGCACGCATCATAGTATCTTATCTAAGACCCGCATGCATTATGGGTATTGATCTAAGATCTGCATGCATTATGGGCATTAATCTAAGACCTGCATGTATCAATGTCTCATGGGAACGCATATAAGACCTGCATGCATCATGGGAACTTATGTAAGACCTATATTCATCATGGCGACACATCTAAGACCTGCATGTATCCTATGAACTCGTCTAATACCCCCATGCATCATGGAAACCAGACCAAAAAGACAAAAAAACTGAAAACATTTTAGCTTGAGGGTATTAATCATACAAGATTGGTCAATGACTTCTTATTGTGGCCACCTCATGAGATTATTCCCAAGTATGGTGAGTGTGACATGATTTTAAGCATATAACATATCTTTTCTAAATCCGCTCTTTAGAACACAAAGAATTTTATCTTTTATTAGGAAACTATACCTGATATTTATTTGCATTATGAGAGTTTCTTGGTTATTAAAATCCTAATCATTTTAAGAAACATAGGTTTAATTCATAAAATCTAGTTTTATTTACAAACGTTTTTATCTTATTAATTAGTTTATCTATCTCTTGAATCTGATATTTATCATATTTTCTTCCTTCGGAATTTATTCAGGCCAGCTCTCTCTAAAAGTTAAGTTTAAATAGGATATTAATCTCCTCCAATTTGATGATAATAATCTAATACTGTCATGCATAATGAGGACCCATGTAAGATCTCTCCATGTACCACAGGAACTCATGTAAGAGCTTTAAACATCATGGGAATCATATAAGCTTTATACATTATTGGGACTATTCTAAAGCCTGAATGCATCATGGGGACTAAGACCTGTATGCATCACGGGAACTCATTTAAGACATACAAGCATCATGGGGAAGCATTTAAGACCTACAAACATCATGGGAACTCATCTAAGACCAGCCTACATCAAGGGAACTCATCAAAGGCCTTCTTGCATCATGGGAACTTATGTAAGACCTCCATGCATCATGGGAACTCATCTAAGAACTACATGCAGCATGGGAATTCATCTAATACAAGCATGAATCATCGGAACTCATCTGAGACCTACATGCATCATGGGAATTTATCTAAAATCTGCATGTATCATGGAAACTCATCTAAGACCTGCATACATAATGAGAACTCTTTTAAGACTTACATGTACCATGAGAACTCATCTGTGACCTGCATGCATCATGGGAATTCATCTAAGAGCTCCATCATCATGGGAACTCATATAAAACCTGCGTGCATCAAGAAATCTCCTCGAAGATTTCATGCATCAAGGGAACTCATCTAAGACCTGCATGTATCATAGGCATTCATATAAGACCTGCGTACATTAGGGGAACTCTTATAAGATCGGGGATGTATTATAGGAATTCATCTAAGACCTGTGTGCATCATGGGAGCTCATCTAAGACCTGCATGCATTATGGGAACTCATCTAAGACCTGCATGTATCATGGGAACTCATCTAAGACCTGCATGCATCATAGGAACTTATCTGTGACCTGCATGTAGCATGGGAACACATCTAGGACTTGCATGCATAATGGGAATTCATCTAGCACCTGTATGCTTAATGGGAACTCCCCTAAAACCTGTATGCATCATGGGAACTCATCTAAGACCTGCATGCATCATGGGAATCCATCTAAGACCTACGTGCATCATGGGATTGCATATAAGACCAGCGGACATCATGGGAACTCATATAAGATCGGAATGCATTATGGGAATTCATCTAAGACTTGTGTGCATTATGGGATCTCATCTAAGACCTGCATGCATAATGGAAATTTATCTAAGACCTGAATGTATCATGGGAACTCATATAAGACCTGCATACATCATGGGAATTTATCTAAGACCTGCATGTATCATGGGAACTCATATAAGACCTGCATACATCATGGAAATTTATCTAAGACCTGCATGTATCATGGGAACTCATATAAGACCTGCATACATCATGGGAATTTACCTAAAACCTGCATGTATCATGGGAACTCATATAAGACCTGCATACATCATGGGAATTTACCTAAGACCTGGATGTATCATGGGAACTCATGTAAGACGTGCATACATCATGGGAATTTACCTAAAACCTGCATGCATCATGGGAACTCATATAAGACCTGCATACATCATGGGAATTTATCTAAGACCTGGATGTATCATGGGAACTCATATAAGACCTGCATACATCATGGGAATTTATCTAAAACCTGCATGTATCATGGGAACTCATATAAGACCTGCATATATCATGGGAATTTATCTAAGACCTGGATGTATCATGGGAACTCATATAAGACCTGCATACATCATGGGAATTTATCTAAGACCTGCATGTATCATGGGAACTCATATAAGACCTGCATACATCATGGGAATTTATCTAAGACCTGCATGTATCATGGGAACTCATATAAGACCTGCATACATCATGGGAATTTATCTAAAACCTGCATGTATCATGGGAACTCATATAAGACCTGCATGCATAAGACTAAATAGACAAAAAACTGAAGACATCTTAGCTAGATTGGGCAATGATCATGCAAGATTGCTCCATGGCTTTTTACTGCGTACACCTCATAAGATTATTCCCAAATATAGTGAATTTGACATGATTTTAAGTATATGACCTTTTTTTTTAAATGCGTTCTTTAGAACACAAAGAATTTTATGTTTTAGTCAGAAATCTATGCTTGACATTTTATCGGATTATGGGAGTTTCTCTGTTTTTAAAATCCTAATATTTTTAAGAAACATAGGTTCAATACATAGATTTTAGATTTAATTCCATACATTTTTCTCTGATTAATTTTTCTTATATCTTGAATCTAATATATATCATATTTTATTCCTTAAGATTTTTTTCGTGCCAGCTCTGTAGGATTGAGTTTAACTTTTTAGGGTAGTTAATATCCTACAATCTGATAATAATGCAATACCTTTATGCATTATTCCAGGACTTTCAGTACCGAGTACATGACTTTTCGTATCCCCAATGTAACTTTCATTACGGAAGTGTTCTGCATTGTTGGTATGGAATGTGATTTCGAGAACACACATTTATCCACACATTTTTGTCAAATGTTTGTTTCTTGAAAATTTCTCTATCTTGTTTACTTCTACTGCCGAATACTGCGCACTATATACAAGAGTATCCTATAAAGGTAGAACGATATAAAGAAAGTACAACTAGGAACTGAAGGAAAACTGTATAGACCATATTGTTAGTAATGTCTACAGTGCATTGCATGAAACGCACTGTAGGCACAATCCCAAAACAGATGTAAAGTGCTTAGTACAGTAATTCTATGAACGATTTCACATATAAAACACGGTTCTAACGAGGATACGTGTTGGTGGTTTTATCTTTTTGATTGGTAAATAAAAAAATACAAATAATTACATTGAAAATCTGAATCAGCAAGATCCCATTTCAAATATATAGCTTATGATTCCATCTACCTAAAAATTTTTATATATATGTATTTATATACATACATACATATATATATATATATATATATATATATATATATATATATATATATATATATATATATATATATATATATATATATATATATATATATATATATATATATATATATATAATGTAGATGCAGGAGGTATCAACATCTCAAGAAACCAGGTAAGGTCATGATTTATCAACAAGAAACCAATATACTAACACAATATCCATTGAACCAATGAAATTATCTACCAAATTCTATGGAGTCTCAGTTAATAATGTTATCTAAGTTTCCATTTTCCGGCTTGAGAGCTATACGCATTCGAAGGTGGTCTTTTTGTCCCCATGCTCCAATATTAGTTCGAAAATATTCAGTTCTTTATTTCATTTGAAATGGAATATTCAAACCTTATCTTCATTATAATTGAAAGATGATGTTAAAATCATAAAGATATATTTCGTGACCTATTCATTCACATTATCAAAATCTTTGAAAAGAAAAAAGTATTCTGTGCTTGTATTCACAAACTCCCAAAGCTAATACTGTATTGCCATTATGTAAAACTCGAGACGGGCTTTTCTTCCACTATAAAAAGAGCATCTGCATTCTTATTCTGAGAGACGACTCGGTTCCTCTTCTGAAGATTTCAACACAAACTGGCAAATAGCGCCACCTTCATCCTCCCGGGCGGACCGGGGTAGGGAGGCTATGTGGCGTCGGGAGAGGGCATAAAGAGATGGGAGGAGCCATTAGGGGAAAGGGTGGAGGTTCCCTCAGTGGGAGGATCCCTCTGATCTGGAGATTCGAGATCCCCTTCCCCCAGGACCCTTCCCCTCCCCCTCCTCACTTCCTCTTGAACAACACCGAAATGCCATAAAACGCGAGGCAAGGATGGAGTCGAGCGTCAATTGAATATAGCTGGGACGGCCATTAAGACGTCGTTGAATGGAGAAAGGTCCTGTCGCTGCAAACCCATTTCCTCGTGCTGCCAAGCAAGCTTTTCTCCTTTGACAATCAGGGTCTAAAAGCTCCCCGTTGGAAGGCACCCCCTAACAGCCGAGCCCAGCGGAGTTTAAAAGATCCCCGGCGTCCTACTCCGTCGGGGGGAGATAAAGAGGAAGAAGAGCGCTTACGCCCGGAGGCCGCGGCACGAATTTGTTTGGCAGCGTATTTTGGCTTTTAACTCCCGGAGCAAACCATTAATGGAGGAAGGTGGCCCGGTCCAGACAGTGTTAGGAGAGGACGGGCGCTTAGAGCGCCCATCCCATTGGTTGATCATGTGGAAAAGGATCTTATCTGATCAATGGAAATATCTAGGTTGGGATGATGCACTTATAATGTTCTCTTGCCTGCCCCTCGTCCGAATACTTGCACTGGTTGAGTTCGGGTAGATTGGGAGCGATGTCGAGTGTTTTGATGTTACAGAGGCGCCCATTTGGAATTCTAAAAGGGACTGAGTGAAAGAGAGATGAAGAAAGAGACAGAATGGCCATTGTGTTTGTATCTACGTCCGTGCATTTGTTTGCCAGCGTTTTTAGATTTCTCCTTCCAGGCCATTATCTTGTGTTCGCATCTGCCCTTTACCTGCAATAGA
>NC_090755.1:47928697-47953697 GCF_036898095.1 Palaemon carinicauda | reverse complement strand
GTAATACCTAATATATATATATATATATATATATATATATATATATATATATATATATATATATATATATATATATATATATATATATATATGTATGTATATATATATGCGTAAAAATCACAGGAAAACGTGATGCTCAGATGCAGAAGAACCACAGGGAAAATGAAAATACGGAATATACACTTAAGTCCTGACTAGTTTCGTGATACTTCCTCAGAGGACTGATTTATTGAGAGAGGTCTCTTACAATTTATAGGGAAAGCAAAAGTACGAACATACATATAGAGATTTAGAGAACAATGACACTCCCTTACCCACTACCTGGGCTTGACTCAGGTGTTGAGTAGGAGGAGTCCCCAAGCTCGTTAGACACCTGCCACTAGAAATGACCCTTTTTAGCAGGTGTCTAACGAGCTTGGGGACTCCTCCTACTCAACACCTGAGTCAAGCCCAGGTAGTGGGTAAGGGAGTGTCATTGTTCTCTAAATCTCTATATGTATGTTCGTACTTTTGCTTCTTACAATTTATATGGAAAGCAAAAGTACGAACATACATATAGAGATTTAGAGAACAATGACACTCCCTTACCCACTACCTGGGCTTGACTCAGGTGTTAAGTAGGAGTCCCCAAGCTCGTTAGACACCTGCCACTAGAAATGACCCTTTTTAGCAGGTGTCTAACGAGCTTGGGGACTCCTCCTACTCAACACCTGAGTCAAGCCCAGGTAGTGGGTAAGGGAGTGTCATTGTTCTCTAAATCTCTATATGTATGTTCGTACTTTTGCTTTCCCTATAAATTGTAAGAAACCTCTCTCAATAAATCAGTCCTCTGAGGAAGTATCACGAAACTAGTCAGGACTTAAGTGTATATTCTGTATTTTCATTTTCCCTGTGGTTCTTCTGCATGTATATATATATATATATATATATATATATATATATATATATATATATATATATATATATATATATATATATATATATATATATATATATATATATATATTTGGGCTCAGGTCATGTCGTCTTGATAGAAGGTTCCTTTAAGTAGCTTCCTATGGTATATTTGACTACAGTGATATTCCCAGAGAATTTAACTTAAGGTCTCCAGAATTCTAACTCCTGGCGCGAATATCCTTAAAGTTTCCTTTTAGGATATCGCATAATATCAAGGGACGTATTCTTGACACCCCACAAAAGCATTTTGCACCCCGCATAGCATTCACGCTTCGAGGGGGAAAAGTGGCAAAATAAAAGAGAAGCCATTATAAAGTTCCCTTCCTCCGTTACTGTTTGAGTACTCAGATGGCGCCATTATCGTCTGCCATCTTTATTCCTTTTCCTGTAGCGGTTTTGCTCGGTGGTTTTCCCAGTGCTCTCTCGTTATCAGGATTTATTATGCAATCTCCAGCTTCTTCTGCCTCTGGAAAGTTAAGTATTTGATTCTTATGCTGTATAAATTTAGCTCTGGCCGTAAAGTAAGAATTGATTTGAATCAAACTAATTTTTTGACAGAGCTATTGCCTAGACCGGAGGTGCCTTCGGCGCTGTCGTTCGTAACGCATGAGTTGTTTAGTTAGCCAGAACGACTTTCCCGGTATAATAGCTTAAATAAAAATAATCAGCTATTTAGTCTTCATTGCTAGGAATTAATTATATTATGCCAATAGTATTCACATTAGTTTCGGTGAATTAGGTAGCCGATCTTGTTTACGCTAGGCTTCCTAGCCTAGGCATTATAGTTTACTCTCTTGCATGATATAATAAGTGCTATTAAATTTAAATGAAGATAATGGGCAATTTATACATGTAAGATATATGGATTGCATATAAAATTTCCTCTTGTAAGATAGTATACGAGAGAGCTTCGATGAGTTAGGTAGTCGATCTCGCTGTAGCTAGGCTAGTAGCCTATTGGCTTTAGTATACTTTCATACAATCTCCCCGGTTACCCTCACATAGAGGGTAATCCCTCTTTCTTTCTGAGTGTAGCCTATGGCTACTATCCTAGTTGGTCTTGCCTTGAATTGTCATTCTGGCCAGGTTAGGCTAGGGTTTTTCTGCCCCTTCACCTAGCTACTGATGGTGAGCTTTGGGTTTGGGTCAGAACCTCAGAATACTTGTCGTGTGCCGGCAACTGATCGATAGGGTGAATGTACTCTCCTGTCGGATCTTGTTGGTTGCCACAGGAGGCCTTGCCTCCCTAGACTGCACTTGTAGGGGTCATGTGATCCCCTTCTCCCTGTGATTTAGTCGACTAGTCCTGTGTTCGCAGACCCTAGGCTAAAGAATAGTGTTTGTTTTTCTGCCTAGGATGGCGCCAGCATTGGGACTCTATTTCTCTATGATTAAGGGTGGTGGCTAGAGGATTGCCAGCCCCCCTTACTGTATTGGCAGACCCTAGGCTGGGGAATGTATTCTCTGTCCGCCTAGGATGGCGCCGATACTGAAACAGAGCTTCCTTTAGGTGTGGTAGGGCCGACATTTTGCCCGCTCCTCTCACATCTTATACAGGACCCTTTTCCCCTTCCCATTCTGTCCTTTAGTGATGGGCTGGCTATCACATCCCTGTGGCCGTTGTCCTATAATCTTGCCGATTGCCGGCAGGCTATAGGGCCAGCTTGGGCTTCTGCCTGTATGGCCTAGTCGTATAGCTTTCCTATCGGACATGAGCTCTGGGATAGCTGTATCGGCAGGTCTAGCTGCCGGCAGGAGACCCATTTGCTTTAGAGTGTTCTTCAGTCCTCCCTTGGGCTGCCATGCACATCCTACGACCAGCAGATACCGGCACGGAGGTGGATGGGTGGAAGCTTGATTATTCTATATTCTCCCCTTCCATTAGAACCCTCATTCCGGAGGAAGGAAGTGATACAGTGGCTAGTGCCGCCACTCTTACATCACCCTTCACTCATTGCTTTCTCTCTCTCTCTATTGGCTAGTGCCGCCAGCTACTGGCGACTGCCAGCCACTAACCTTGCCGGCAAGATTCAAACTGTGATTGTGTGCCGACAGCCGGTGACCCGCCAGTGTCCGGCAAGCCGCCGGCAATCCGGTGGGCCGCCGGCCATAAAAATTATCAATATTGTGCCAGTTGAATTGAGCCTTAGGTACTAGCCTAGCCGGCTATATGCCGGCAGCAACTATGGTATATGTATATACAATAGCCAGTACATCTGTAGTATAGAGTATTGGGCAGACAGAAAACTATGGTATAAAAGTATACAGTAGTTAAAATTTTCCAACATACTCTTTCTGTCCAAGTGCAGTCTATTGTTGAGACCTTATAAAATTGGGAAAGGAATTCCCTTTCTTTATACTGATAGATGATCAGTTATTTTGACCCTCATTATTAACTCTTTTGGAAGTGGGTGTTGTTTACACTACTCTATCCTTATAGGCTAGACTCTTCCATCGGGCCTCTTAAGGAGGATAACCCTAGAATTAATATTGAGGGAGGTCACAGCAATTGGCTGGGCGGGAAACACACATATGTGTCTTTCCTATTACATTTCTAGCTTATCTATCCTAAGCTATATGCAATAAAATAAAATGGAAAATGATATTATAATATTTATTAGTTTATCTAGTGACATAGACTACGTTATACTCATTTTATTTTCCTCTCTTTACAGGAGGACCATGTGAAGTGCTATAGCGTTTTCTGCAACATTCGTATCAGGAACTTCTTTGGCCATCTGGGGTGTAGGACACACTCCCGCTGCTCCATCACCAAGGGATCTCTCAAATACTGGACCAACAGGTATGTACAGTATGTAAAGATCTGGCATATGAGGCTTTTGAAAATCCCAAGACAACAGAGTCAAGGACAAGCTGCGCAAATGGGTTCGTGGCTTCCAAAAGAATGCCACGGGGCCTTACCTCCCTAGTGAGCGTATGAGACCTTTCTATTCCCCAAAGCATCTGCGGATGCTGTTAATCCTCAGCCTCACCCTGAGATCCCTTGCATCCAGATAGCCCTCGACACGGATGTCTCGGGTGCGATGAAAGACATCCATCTAGATGATGAGAGGATGTCAGAGGTGTCAGAGGACACCGAAAAGGACCTTCTGGCGGAAGGTCGAGATGAGGAGTTAATGTTGGCTCCAGAGACGGAAGAGGATGAAGACGAAACAGTCTCTGTTTCGTCGGTTCCTACCCCAGAACCCATGCCCTCTACGTCCTCCGCTCCTCAACCTGGGAGGTCGGACGACACTGTCTGCCATCAAAGCTATGATGGAAATGTTCGAGAAGAAGAGCAAACAAAGGGAAGCTGCATTTAGGAAGGAGATTCTTCAGATAACAGTGTCTCGTGGGTCTCAACGGAGACTCAACGTAAAGGATCTTCACTCGTGTTCCGAGGTGAACCCATGGAGGCATGCCGAGTACATGCCAATTACAAACGGTAAGATTTTTGTTTCAGAGAAGCTGAGAACTGTCCTTATCGAGGACATTGAGTTCTGGCCCAGCTTTGAGTCCTATCCAGACTGCTTCGTTCGTTAAAGGGCGGAACCTATATCCAAGGAGGAGACAGAGCCTAAGGAGGTTATAGTGCTTGACCATACGAAGGCTCAGGCTTTGTTAACCAGCAGTTTGAAGGACAGGGGCTTCACCAACTCGAAGGAGCCGGCCCTGAACAAGAAACAACCCTGTTTACTTGCTCCAGCAACTATGGCTTCCCCTTTGTGGAAAAGTCGTTTAAGGCGGTGATTAAGGCAGTGGAAGCTGGGAAACCTTGCCCTACACTGGAGGAGTGTAGGCCCCTTTCCCTAGCTTTACCAACAGATCACAAAGACTGGAAGGATATTCAGCTTACCTTCTCAGTCGGGAAGTTGGAGGCTGATATCGCTGGACGTCAGTTCAGCGAAAACCTCCTCAAGTTGTCTGAGTTTCTCTTGCACAGGGAACAAGATAAAAAGGAGAGGCTAGCTGCCTCACTGTTCCTCCAGGTGTCCATGGAGGCAATGGCCAGTGAACAAAGATCCGCGGATATGTTCATGGTCATGGCTAAAACACATTCGGCAACCCTAACTAAAGCTTGTAGAGAGTTCGTGTTTGCCTCGGCTGCGGTCAAACATTAACCCAGGAAGTTGATATCTTCCAATATCTGGGGGAAAGACCTATTCCCAAATAAATTGGTCAAAGAGATAGCCGACAAGGCCGCCACGGAGAATAGAAATCTTCTCCAGAAGTGGGGCATGTCGGCTAAGAGGAAGTCTTCTCCGGATGAGGGTCCCCGACCGAAGAGGAAGACAACGAGGCCAAGAGTGCCTTCTCGCCCTGCTAGACAACAACAACTTCCCATGACCGCGGTGCCACAGATGGTGGCACAGCCCCAACCCACCCACCAGATGGTACCCCAGCAGGTGGTGTCTCAGTCACTAGCCTATGCTCCCACCTATGAGAGACAGACCACTACCTTTCGCCCTAAAGGTTGGAGGTCAGTCAGAGTTTTCTCTAGATGTCCATCGAGAGGAAGAGGGGGTTGGGGAGCACGCGGTCATGGAGGCAAGCCCTCCGGAAACCAGAAGCAATGAGATGCTTCCGGTAGGAGGAAGACTCCGACTCTTCCGGGATCGTTGGACCTTCGATCCCTGGGCCCACAGCCTAATCAAGAACGGACTAGGTTGGAGCTGGAAGACAGCTCCACCATCATTTCCTCAGTTCTTCCAGCACTCCACCCCTGTTCTTGAAGTATATACCCAAGAGCTCTTGAGCAAATGGGTGATAAAGAGGGCAAAGTCCATCAAATTCCAAGGAAGGCTTTTTTGTGTCCCCAAGAAGGACTCAGACAAACTCAGAGTCATTCTGGATTTATCGCCACTCAACAAGTTTATCGAGAACGACAAGTTCAAGATGTTGACCCTTCAACACATAAGGGCCCTGTTGCCCAAAAGGGCATACACAGTCTCAATAGACATGGCAGATGACTATTGGCACATTCCGATCAATCGCCAACTCTCCTCCTACCTAGGATTCAGGCCACGAAAAAGAAAGTACGCTTTCAGAACCATGCCCTTCGGACTAAACATAGCCCCAAGGATCTTCACGAAGCGTGCAGAAGCAGTCGTTCAACAACTACGCCTACAAGGTGTCCAGGTGGTATCCTATCATGGACGATTGGCTGGTGTGGGCAACATCCGAGTCAAAATGCATGCAAGCATCCAAGAGAGTGATCCAGTTCCTGGAACATCTAGGATTCAAGATCAACACCAAAAAGTCTCGACTATCTCCAGCTCAGAAATTCCAAGGGCTAGGCATAAATTAGGACTTGCAGTCACATCGTCTCTCCATTCCATTAAAGAAGAGAGAGATAGCGGGATCTGTCAAAAGACTTCTAAAATCCGACAGGATTTCAAGACGCCACCAGGAGAGAGTGCTGGGCTCCCTTCAGTTTTCATAAGTGACAGACCCAGTGCTAAGAGCACAGCTAAAAGATGCGTCAGGAGTCTGGAGAAGATACGCATCAAACGCTCGAAGAGATCTAAGAAGACCAATACCGATTCGGCTACGATCACTTCTCAAGTCATGGTCGGAGGCCAGAAACTTCAAGAGGTCAACACCTCTGCAACCGCCTCTACCTTCAGTCGTCATCCACACGGATGCATCATTGGAAGGATGGGGAGGTCACTCTCTTTAACGCCGAGTTCAAGGAACTTGGTCCTCTCTATTCAAGACCTTCCATATCAACATTTTGGAGGCTATGGTAGTCTTCCTCACACTGAGGAAATTATCCCCTCGCCCTTCAGTCCACATGAGACTGGTTTTGGACAGCGTGGTAATGAAATGTCTGAATTGCCAAGGCTCGAGATCGCCTCAACTCAACCAAGTGATGTTGGCCATCTTCCGCTTATAATTTCAAGATTATCACTAACGGAAAAATAACCAGAATTTTGTATTTCCTTTCGTTCTTACTTTATAACTTTGCATAAATCACCAAGGATTGATGAAAGTTGAAATTATAAATTGTAAATTCATCGTTGATGATGTCACTAGTAGTTTCCTTAAAAGACTATGTATAGTAATTGTTGAATTTCTTGCTATTTACAAGATCCCTGTATATATATATATATATATATATATATATATATATATATATATATATATATATATATATATATATATATATATATATATATATATATATATATATATATATATATATATATATATATATATATATATATATATATATATATATATATATATGTATATATATATATATATATATATATATATATATATATATATATATATATATATATGTATATATATATATATATATATATATATATATATATATATATATATATATATATATATATATATATATATATATATATATATTCTTTTCCTGTTCACTTACTTACAACTAGGTGGCTGGAGGCTCGATTTCTATTATTGTTACTATAACTAAACTTACAGTTTTGAGCTAAATTTCTTTTTTTTTTATTGGAGAGTATGCCTTTTCTTGCTTAAATATGTTTTAATAATTCACTTGAATACCTTTCTTATAGCTGAAAGTCAGTTATATTCACATCATGATTTTTGTAGTTTTTAGTCATGGCTGAAGAAGACTTCGATCCTGAAAAGTGTGGTATATGTCTCCTCTAATCTTCCAAATGTTTTAAAGATATCAATGATTCCTGTAAATTCCAAAATTCTCTTAAAAATTTCAATGTTTCCTACTAACAAATCTTTTAAAGATATTAATGTCTCCCCTAAATTCCCAAAGGCTTTACAAATGTCAGTGCCTCCTCTAACTCAACAAATGTTTTAAATATATAAGTGTCTTCTATAAACTCCAAAATGTTTTAAAGATAACTTTGTCTCCTCTAAATTCCTAAATATTTAAAAATGTCAATTTCTCCCCTAAATCCCCAAATATTTCAGAAATATTAATGTCTCCTCTAAATTCCTAATTATTTTAAAGACTTCGGTGCCTCCTACAAATTCCCAAATGTTTTAAATATATAAGTGTTGCCTCTAATTTCACAAATATTTTAAAGACATCATACCTCCTCTAAATTCCCAAATGTTTTAAAGATATTAATGTCTCCCCTAAATTCATAACTGTTTTAAAGATATCAATGTCTCCTCTAAATTCCTAATTTTTTTAAAGATATCAATGTCTCCTCTAAATTCCCAAATGTTTTGAAAGATATCATTATCTCCTCTAAATTCCCAAATAATTTTAAAATATCAATGTCTCCTCTAAGTATCCAAATGTTTTCAAAATATCAATGTTTCCTCTAAATTCCCAACATTTTTAGTGATATTAATGTTTCCCCTAAATTCTCAAATTATTCTAAAATATCAATGTCTTCTCTAAATTCCTAAAGGTTTTAAAGATATCAATGTTTTCTTTAAATTCCCAAATTTTTCAAAAGATATTAATGTTAATCTAAATTCCCAAATATTCAAAAAAATATTAATATCTCCTCTAACTTCTCGAATGTTTTAAAGATTTCAATGTCTCCTCTAGATTTCCAAAAGTTTTAAAGATATTAATGTCTCCTCGAAATTCCCGAAAGTTTTAAAAGATATATGTGACTCCTTTAAATTCTCATATATTTCTAATATATTAATATCTTTCCTAAATTTCCGAATAATTTAAAAACATCAATGTCTTCTCTAAATTCCCAAAAGTTTTTAAGATATTGATGTCTCCTCTAAATTTCCAAATGTTTTAAAATCTAACAATGTCTCCCCTAAATTCGCAAATATTTTAAGGAAATCAATGCCTCCTCTAGATGCCCAGATGTTTTAAAGATACCAATGTCTCCTCTAAATTCACAATGGTTATAAATATACCAGTGTTTCCTCTTAATTCCTACATGTTTTAAATTTATCAATGTCTCCTCTAAACTCATAAATTCTTTAAAGATATCAATGTCTCCTCTAGATTCACAAATTTTTTAAAGATATCAATGTTTCCTCTAAATTCCTAAATATTTTAAATATATCAATGTCTCCTCTAAACTCATAAATTCTTTAAAGATACCAATGTCTCCTCTAAATTCACAATGGTTATAAATATACCAGTGTTTCCTCTTAATTCCTAAATGTTTTAAATTTATCAATGTCTCCTCTAAACTCATAAATTCTTTAAAGATATCAATGTCTCCTCTAGATTCACAAATTTTTTAAAGATATCAATGTTTCCTCTAAATTCCTAAATATTTTAAATATATCAATGTCTCCTCTAAACTCATAAATTCTTTAAAGATATCAATGTCTCCTCTAGATTCACAATTTTTTTAAAGATATCAATGTTTCCTCTAAATTCCTAAATATTTTAAATATATCAATGTCTCCTCTAAACTCATAAATTCTTTAAAGATACCAATGTCTCCTCTAAATTCACAATGGTTATAAATATACCAGTGTTTCCTCTTAATTCCTAAAGGTTTTAAATTTATCAATGTCTCCTCTAAACTCATAAATTTTTTAAAGATATCAATGTCGCCTCTAAATTCACAAATTTTTGAAAGATATCAATGTTTCCTCTAAATTCCTAAATATTTTAAACATATCAATGTCTCCTCTAAACTCATAAATTCTTTAAAGATATCAATGCCTCCTATAAATTCATAAATGTTTTAAAGATATCAATGTTTCCTCTAAACTCTCAAAAATTTTAAAAGATATCTGTGACCCCTAAATTCTCAAATATTTTTATTATTTCAATGTCTCCTCTAAATTCAGAAATGTTTTAAAAATATCGATGTTTCTCTAAATTAAAAAATAATTCAAGGTTATCAATGCCTCTTCTAACTTCACAAATATTTTAAAGAAAACATTGCCTCCTCTAAATTCCCAAATATTTAAAAAATATCAATATCTCCTCTAAATTCACAAAGATTTCAAAGATAATAATGTCTCCCCTAAATTTCCAGATGTCTTAAGAACATTAATGCCTTCCCTAAATTCCCAAATATTTTAAAGACATCAATGTCTCTTCTGAATTCTCAAATGTTTCAAAGACCTCAACTTCTCTGAATTCACAAATGTTTCAAAGACATCAATGTCTCCTCTAAATTCATCCTTTTGTTGGTGGAAACAGAGAATCGTTGACTTGAATTGCAAATGGCCCAGATGAAAGACGCCAGCAATGGATCCTGATTGAGCATTTACAGCAGCAGCACAGAAGGAAGTGAATCCAACGTAAAGCCATATCGTGATTAATGGGTCTCAGTGCCACGCGCGATATAGCCCAGATTGAGTCCATTTCCTGCTGCGAAGAGTTACCGATATTATCTGTATTGTGCGCTCTGGTCGATGCGATTTAGGTTGTAGCTTTTCTTATCATTACTTGGTCAAACCTGTTACATGTAGGATATTACTTTTATCTGGTCGATTGTATTTATTAATAGATATGTCTGCAGTCTCCCATTTCGCATTTTTTCTTGTTGATTATTTCCTTTTTGTAAATTTTAGTATCCTTTGTTAGTTTACCTTTTGGGTGCATTACCTGTTTTCAATAAAATTCTTGTTTTTTTTTTTTTTCTTTACTAACATATAAATCTGAGTGTTGAAAAGTTTTTATTGAGATCATTTATAGAATTATATGTGTTTAAAATATCCTGATTTGCAGATAAAGAAAGATATTAACCGTCTTAATTTTTTCCGTAAAGATGGCGGCAATCTGTAGATATAATTGCTAACGAAAGGGAATCTCAACTTGTGTTAGTATCCAGCATCTTTCGATTGATTTAAACGGATATGCGAAATAATGAAAAGACCTCTTAACCCAAACGCCAAAATTCTTATTGGGATCAGTTAGTGGGCTCAAATTCATATTCCATCTGCCATTAGAAATATGGTGTAATATTTAAAGTATTTGGATGAATCACGACTTACATTGAGATGTACAATCTTCGTTTACTTGCCTTTGTTGTTTTCAGTTAAAGATGTGGTATATGTATATTGCATCACAATAAGTACTTTCATTTTGATTCAACTGACGAGTGTTTTTTTAGAATGTTTTAATTACATCACATCGGTGACTCATACCATGATTTAAAGCTATTATTATTATTATTATTATTATTATTATTATTATTATTATTATTATTATTATTATCATTATTATCATTATTATTGTTGTTGTTGTTGTTGTTGTTGAAAAACAAGGGGTTATGGAGGTCTCCAGGGAACTACCGTACTAATACAAATGTACAATTTTTCTTTACTATATTCTAGATAAAATCACAACAACATATCAGGTATATGTCTATCATTAGGCTCTGTAAAGTTAGAAACTTTTATTCATAAAAAAAGATAAAATAAGATAAGTGGCAGGCATGAAAACCATAAGACAAATAAGATGTTTAAAGGTACAGCTGAAGACGGAGGTTTTTTATGTCCAAACAAGATTGAAATGTTTTTGAATAAATCATTTCAAGCAATCTGAGCTGGATTTCAAATTGAGCGTTAGTCTACGTAGCATGACTGAACTGAGTGTTACAAGACCCAAGACCAAGGTCTATATATAGACCTTGGCCAAGACAATCTTCCCTTTAGTTTACACGATTGAAGAGGCTTACCTAGTGGCAGTAGGTTGGTCAAGGCACCAACCACCCATTGAGATACTAACGCTAGAGAGTTATTGGGTTCTTTGACAGGTTAGATATTACAACATTGGATCCCGCTCTGGTTAGGGCTCATTTTCCTTTGCCTACTTATAAACCGAATAGTCTGGCCTATTTTTTACATATTCCCTTACTTCCTCATACTCGACATCACTAAAATAACCAAAAAATTCTTCACGCAAGGAGTTAACTAATTGTTCAGTAGCTACGTTCCCCTTAGTAAGGACAGCATAGACTCTTAAGCTATGGTAAGCAGCTCTTTTAGGAGATGAAGACTCCAAAATCAAACCATTGTTCTCTAGTCTTCGGTAGTGCCATAGCGTCTGTACCATGGTCTTCCACTAGCTTGTGTCAGAGTTCTCTTGCTTGAGGGTACAGTCATTCAGAATATTCTATCTGTTTCCTTATTTCCTCTTCTCTCTGGTGTTTTTTCCAAATAGGGTTACAGCTTAGCGAATAATAATAATAATAATAATAATAATAACAATAATAATAATAATAATGATGATGATAATAATAATAAGAAGAAGAAGAAGAAGAAGAAGAAGAAGAAGAAAATGGTCCTTGAACTAATTCTTCTATGTTCAAAGGTTCTGGTAGACAACAGTGTTGAACTAGCCGTTATTTATAACTAAGACGACATAAAGAGAGCTTTGAAGCCTTTGAGCTTAAAGGGATTTTTACCTAATCCATTTTGTAACGGGTAATTTTCTAAACAAATTTACAGATAACACTAACATTACACATCTGCATATTCTTTAGGGATCACAAATGTTTCATTTGCTTCTCTAAAGAGACTAATTATTATGAATAAAATAAAAGCTAGATATTGAAATAATATTGCTTTAATAAGAAATATGCTGTCAATCATGCCAGTGAAGCTAATATCTCTTCAGTAACTACAGGTAATAGATATTCGAATGTTATATAAAATTAAATAATTAAATCTAACACTAATACAGCACATCTGCCCAACCCAGAGATAGCCATGGGAAAGGCCTCCATATAACGATAATTGAAAAACACCAGATTCCTGTGTCGGGAGACAAGGACGGGCTGTTGGGCAACAAGGCCGCTTTTGCTATTTTCTTTTTAATTGATTCATAGTCTATGCATTAGTCTACTGCCATATTCACGCAATACACATTATCAATATTATTTGGACTTTACCCTGCAATACGACGCCCCTTTTAGGATTAGTTCACAACTTCAGAATAACATTTTGACAAGCAAAGTCGAAAGCCTTAAGTAGGTGAAAGTATTCAAGGTAACTAAAAGGTCACGTGTATATAGGTAGTAAGTTGGCCAGAGCACCAGCCACCCAATGAGATACTACCGCTAGAGATTTATAGGGTTCTTTGACTGGCCAGACAGTACTACATTGGATCCTTCTCTCTGGTTACAGTTAATTTTCCCTTTGCCTACACAGACACCAAATAGTCTGGCCTATTCTTTACATATTCTCCTCAGTCCTCATACACCTGACAACACTGAGATTACCAAACAAGTCTTCTTCACCCAAGGGGTTAACTACTGCACTGTAATTGCTCAGTGGCTACTTTCCTCTTGGTAAGGGTAGAAGAGACTCTTTAGCTATAGTAAGCAGCTCTACTAGAAGAACACTACAAAATCAAACCATTGTTCTCTAATCTTGGGTAGTGCCATAGCTTCTGTACCATGGTCTTCCACTGTCTTGGGTTAGAGGTCTCTTGCTCGAGGGTACACTCGGGCACACTATTCTATATTATTTCTCTTCCTCTTATTTTGTTAATTTTTTTTTTTAGTTTATATAGGAGATATTTATTTCAATTTTACTGTTCTTAAAATGTTTTCCTTTCCTCACTGGGCTATTTTACCTTTGGAGTCCCTGGGCTTATAGCATTCTGCTTTTCCAACTAGGGTTGAAGCTTTTGAAATGAAGCGTATGGTTTGACCAAGGTGAATTTTTCCGTTGATTCCCTTAACTTCCAGGAAAAGATGGACGAAGCCTCTACAGTGACAGAACGCCAAAGATCCAGTTATTGCCATCCCATTTACTTTCAGGTTCAGTAGTCAGGAAAATTTTCTCTGGAATAAGTGTTTGTTAGTGGAAAGTTCTTCATTCAGCTCAGTAAGGCTTCCGGCTTTTAGCAGTACTGAGGCATCGCTTATAAAACAGTAATCCTCTACTTATTGTTAGTCTCTGTTGATACTTTAAAGCTCGCGCTCAGAGGTACACTTGTGAGGGGAGTGATATAAGCATAAATATAAGGTGAACTCCCGACAACTAACGTTATTTAGCGTATCTATAAACCACCAGGGGTTCACATAAGGGTGACAATTGCATATGAACATTCAACAGTTTTTGTCAACAAGGTTGATATTGGCATAGAAATTGACAATATTTAATAGAATTGTAAATAGAGTTTAAATTAGCATGCTACATTCAGCAGGTTCTGTCGTTCAATTTTATTGGAGTCAGATGGTGGTCACTGCCTTCGCTAGGCAGGAGAAAACGTAGAGAGGGTATTCTCCTTTACTTGTATGTGCATTGCTTGTTGCGTGTGCAATACGCACTTTTTCCCCACCAGATGGCTACCCTTGAAGCAAAACTCTATAGGTCGAAATTGCGATGACGGCTGGGTGGTAGACTCATGCTTACAGTAGATTAGATCATCAAAATAGTTATATCATCATAATTTTCTCTGTATTTATATTATTTTGAACTCTACCAGATATAACGTAGAATATATAGCTATAAAATTCATTTATCTATTCCATGTCTTAGTCTCAGGATTCAGTTTCATTGCCGTAGACGACATTTTCAAAGAGGATTTATCAGATTATCACAAGATGTTTTTGTCTTTACTTGGAAACGTAATAAAGTCCCAGTTAGCTATTTAAATATTTGTTTATATCTGATATTGAATTATGAATAATGAAAGCATTTCTTCCTACACACATGAAACCCCATTCCAATCCTTTGTATAGGTCCCCGTCATTACTTGATTTATTGTGATTTTTTTGCAAGGTTGTTCATTCTGCATGATAATTATTTCATATGCAATTGACTGCGTATGCTTTTATTTTACCTGTGGTGTCTGCATCTGTTCTCTGATCTGTCTTGGGCAGACGAAGGGAATTCGTATTAAATACCCAAAGAAAATATTTCCTCGGACAATAAGAAACTAATACGAAAAAGAAATATAATATAAGTGGTTATATATACATTTTTTTAGCTATGGCACAGAATGTCTTGTTCCTACAATTCTCTGCAAGTCTTTTGGCCTGAAGTCCTTAGCCAAGTGGGGATTCAGAAAGTTCAAAAAGCGGGTGAGGAAACCATGACCAAAGCAGCTGGGGGCGGCCTGTTGGGCGCAGTAAGCCGAACCCCCGGAAGCTGGTGCAATTTAAGCTATTTAGGAGCTATCTTTCCTGCTTTTCAAACCATTTTCAACTTATAATTGAATAATACAAGGTGAAAATACGTTATGCAATAACAGCATCCCGAAAACATTTATGTAAAACATTCAGACTTTACTTTCCAAGGAAACCCCATCAGTTAACTACCTCTGAGTAATATCTATAATGCATCTTTCCATTCAACTATCCATCATCAGCAATTCTTGACTTGTCGAATTGTAGTTAGTCTCCCCCACTTCTTCAAACTTGATTCATATTCGAAACACAATATATTTATATCAAGCTCATATATAAGGAATTTTTACCACTTGGGTCTGTGAGAGAGAGAGAGAGAGAGAGAGAGAGAGAGAGAGAGAGAGAGAGAGAGAGAGAGAATATAATGATTTCAATCTTTCACATCTCTTTTACTACATGCTTATTGTAGCAACTATTCAACAGAGGAAGTTGATTAATTAGTTTTAGTTTTATCCAGGTTTGAATGTTTTCGTAAAATCCAAGCTTTTTATCATGAAACCTTCTTAATTTCTTCATATTAGACATTTAACCGAAGCAAAGCCTGGTTTTTATTTCTTTGAAAATTTTCATGTCTTCCGTTTTCATCCTATTTACTATACTATTTTTATTTATCTTTATAGACACAACAAAGACCACCATTCTAGTTACCTTGCAGATTAAAACCTCAACTTTGTTTGAAACATGTTACATTTAGAACTGTTAAACTTATTGAGCAATTATAGAATTATTGGGTTTTTATGCAACGTACATCTGTTAATCATGTCATATTTCAATAAGAACAAATAATATTGAAAAGAAATCGTAGCCGCCAAATTACATAGTAAACCCGTTCAAATTTACACTTTCAATAGATAAGCGTTTAGCCCGAGATGCTGAACAGAACAAAAGTTAACCGATAAAACAGCCATATCAGAGTTTTCTGAGAATTGATCTTGCTCTCTCGAAAAATTTAATTGTCACTTGTAAAGTAATGCAACACATGGTTTAATCTCCTTAAAAAGGTTATATCGGAATAAATTCACCAAAGTAAACAAAAGCGTTTAATTTAGCAACAGGATTATGCATACCAACACATGATAAGCATAAAATCGAATGATACTGATATTTACATCTGACGTTGATATAGACAAAAAAGGGAAGAGAGAGTGGGGCTGTTGCAATTGACTGCAGTAATGAATCGAAAATAATTTGTTTTTAACGATGCATTAGAAATTTCAGTCCTAGAATACTGGACATAATATATATATATATATATATATATATATATATATATATATATATATATATATATATATATATATATATATAGATATATATAGATATATAGATAGATAGATAGATAGATAGATAGATCACATTATTACAACTCGATAAACTTTACAACATATCTGCATGAGTGCTTTATACCTACAGCTTAAAAAAAAACATTATCATTATACTAATGTACAAAAAGGGAAAGTAAAATGCAGCTTTCTCTAAAAACATTATTATTTGATCAGCTGGTTCTACCAGTAATAACTTGTGCATAAAAGAATAAGAGTCTTGCAAAAGACTTGCAACATGATAGTTACAAAAAATTTTGATATGAATAACACTGAGACAGAAAAAGAAGAACAAGGATACGAGAGCAAAAGAAAGTGGAATATATTTTGAAAAGACACATAACAAAAAGAAATGCACATAGACAGAACATATAAAAAGAATGGCAAATAATAGATGGATATTGAAAATAACTTGATGGATTCCTAAGATAGCAAAAGAATCAGGGGAAGAGAGGAGGATTGATTGACGAACTAATAAAATTTGTGGGTATACACTTGCATAGAAAGACCACAAAAAGACGGGAGAGGAAGGATATGTATAAGATCTTAATTCTACAGTGGACTAGCAACGCTGATATATATATATATATATATATATATCTGAATTCACCCTGCCTGAGAAATAAATCAAGGTAATTGAGCTGATTCCCACGCTGTTGCTCTTTCCCTAGTGCATTGCGCATGCTAAACGATTCGGAATTTATTTAACAATGTGCTATTTATAACATCATCACTAACATACTTTAATGCATTCAGCCACAAATGGTTTATGGCTTGAAACTGACTGGGTCTTCTCTTGTCTCTTCCAGCTTCCATACTGTTTTTATCCTCTTGTCTTTTTCTGCTTCCGTATCAGACTTGTCTTGTGTTTTCCAGCTTCCATAATGTTTTTTCCTTGTCTTTCCCAACTTCAGAACCAGTGTTTTTTTTTTCTTTTTTTTTTTCCTTTTCCTTTTCCAACTTCCGTGCCAGTTTTTCTCTTGACTTTCCCAGCTTCCCTATCAGTGTTTTCTTGTCTTTCCCAGCTTTGGCACTGGTGTTTCTCTTTTCTTTTTCTGCATCCGTTTGGGACTTTCTCTTGTGTTTTCCAGCTTCCGTACCGGTTTTTCTCTTGTCTTCACTAGCTTACAACCCAGTTTTTCGCTATCCTTTTCTAGCTCCAGTGCGATTATTTTCTTATCTTTCCCATCTACCGTGTCACCTTTTCTCTTTTCTTTTCCAGCTTCATTACTGGTATTTCTCTAGTCTTTTCTAGCTTCCATACCGGGTTTTCTCTTGGCTTTTACAGCTTCCATACTGATTTCCCTGTTGCTTTTCCAGCTTTTGTGTCAGTTTTTCTTATGTCTTTTCCACTTCCAGTATCATGGGGCGGGGGGGGGGGGGGTTTCCAGCTTCCTTGCTGGTTTTCTTGTTTTTTCTAGCTTCTACTGAAGTTCTTCCAATGTTTTTTTTTTCCAGCTTCAGTGTCACTTTTTTCCCTGCCGGTTTTTCTCTTTTGCTTTCCGGCTTCCATACTGGTTTTCCTCTTGTTTCTTCCAACTTCCATACCAAGTTTTTTCATGTCTCTTTCGGATTTAGTATAATTTTTTTCTTGTCTCTTCTGTCTTCCATGCTTGTTTTTCTCTTCTCTTTTCCAGCATTCGTACTGGTTTTTCTCTTGTTTTTTACGAATTTCCACGTTGGTTTCCCTCGTTTTTTTAGCCTTCCAGTTTTTTTTCTGGTTTTTTGAACTCTAATACTGGCTTTTCTCTTGTTTTTTCTAGTTTACATAATGGTTTTTCTCTTTTCTTTTCTAGTTTCCATAATGGTTTTTCTCTTTTCTTTTCTAGCATCTGGATTGGTTTTTCTCTTGTCTTTTCTATCATCTGCATTGGTTTTTCTCTTGTCTTTTCCGTATCAATATTAGTTTTTTATGTTTATTTTTTGTGTTCCCCAGCTTACGTGTTGCCTTTTCTCTGGTCATTTCCAGCTTCCATGCAACAGCTTACATGTTAGTTTTCTTCTTGTCCTTTTCACCTTATGTACCAATTTTCTGTTGTCTTTCACTGCTTTCATGCTGGTTTTTCTCTTGCTTGATCCAGCTTCTGTATCAGTTTCTTTCTGGTCTTTCCCAGCTTCTATGCCACTTTTTCTCTTTTCTTTTCCAGCTTCCATACTGGTTTTTCTTTCGTCTTTCCCAGTATAAAAACTTTTTTTCTCTTGTCTTTTCAAACTTCCTTGCTGGTTTTTCTCTTGTCTTTTCCAGCTTCTGTACTGGTTTTTTCTTGTTTTTTTCAAACTTCCATGCTGGTTTTCCTCATGTCTTTTCAAGCTTCTATACTGGTTTTTCTTTTGTCTTTCAAGTTTTCGTGCTAAATTTTCTCTTGTCTTTTCAAGTTTTCGCGCTAATTTTTCTCTTGTCTCTTCCAGTATTCTCATGCATTTTATCTTGGCTTTTCAAGGTTTCATGCTGGTTTTACTCTTTTCATTCCCAGCTTCCACACGTTTTTCTTTTCTTGTAGTTTCCAGCTTCGGTACCAGTTTTTTTCTAGACGTTTTCCACTCAAGTACCGGTTTTCCCCCCTTGTCTTATCTAGCTTCCATACCGGTTTTCTCTTGTCTTTTCCAAATTCCGTATTGGTTTTTCCCTTGTATTTCCAGCTTCGGAACTGATTTTTTTCTTGGGTTTTCCAACTCCTATAGTTGTTTTTCTCTTGTCTTGTCAAGCTTCTGTGTTGATATTTCTTTTTCCTTCCTAGTTTCCACACATCTTATTTTCTTTGGCAGTTTCAAGCTTCCATACTAGTTTTTCTCTGGAGATTTCTCCTCCAGTACAAGTTTTTCTCTTGTATTTTCCAGTTTCTGTACCAGATTTTTCTCTTGTTTTTTTCTGCTTCCGGGTACCGGTTTTCTCCGTCTTTTCCAGCTTCCATACCAGTTTTTCTCTTGGCTTTTCCAGCTTTTGTACCATTTTTCTCTTGTCTTTTCCAGCTTCTGTACCAGTTTTTCTCTTGTCTTCAACTTCCATTCTGATTTTTCTCTTGTCTATTCTAACTTGTGTACTAGTTTTTCTCTTGTCTTTTCCAGCTTCAGTATCGGTTTTCTCTTGTCTTTTCCAGTTTCCGCACTGGTTTATCTCTTGTCCTTTCCAGCTTTTTTATCGTTTTTTTCTCTTGTCTTTTACAAATTCTTTACCAGTTTTTTTCTTGTCTTTTCCAGCTTCCAAACCAGTTTTTCTCTTGGCTTTTCCAGCTTCCGTACCGGATTTTCTCTTGTATTTTCCATTTCTGTAGCGGTTTTCTCTTGTATTTTCCATTTCTGTAGCGGTTTTTCTCATATTATTTCCAATTTTTGTCTTGTCTTTTTCAACTTCTGTACCAGTTTATATCATGTGTTCTCCAGCCTCCAAGCCGTTTTTGCTCATGTCTTTTCCAGCTTCCGTAACAGTTTTTCTCTTGTTTTTTCCAGGCTTCCTACCGGTTTTTCTCTTGTCTTTTCCAGGTTTCCTACTGGTTTTTTCTTGTCTTTTCTAGCTTCGATACCGATTTTTCTCTTGTATTTTCCAGCTTCCTCACTGGTTTTTCTATATCCATTCCAACTTCCATTCTGGGTTTTCTCTTGTCTTTCCTAGCTTCGGTAGTGGTTTTTCTCTCGTCTTTTCCAAATCCCTTACTGGTTTTTCTCTTGTCTTTTCCAATTTCTGTATCAGTTTTTTCTTTGCCTTTTCCAACTTCTGTACCAGTTTTTCTCGTGTCTTTCCCAACTTCTGTACTGATTTTTCTTTTGTCTTTTCCAAATCCCTTACCTCTTTTACTCTTGCTTTCTCCATTTCCATATTGGTTTTTTCTTGTCTTCTCCAACTTCCGTACCAATTTTTCTCTTGTCTTTTCCAATATCTGTACCAGTTTTTTTTTTCTTGTTTTTCCAGCTTCCGTACCAGTTTTTTCTTTTGTCGTTTCCAACTTCCGTACCAGATTTTCTCTTGTCTTTCCCAACTTCCGTACTGGGTTTTCTCATATCTTTTCCAACTCTAGTACTGGTTTTTCTCTTGAGTTTTCCAAGTTTAATACCAGTTTTCTCTTGTCTTTTCCAAATTCTTTACCGGTTTTTCCCCCCTCTTCTCCAACTTTCGTACTAGTTTCTCTCTTATCTTATCTAAATCTCGTCCCGGTTTTTCTGTTGAGTTTTGCAACTTCCATGCCAGTTTTTTTCTTGTCATTTACAAATCCGCATCAGTTTTTTTCCAGCTTCCGTACCGGTTTTTCTCTCATCTTTTCCAACTTCTGTGCTGTTTTTCTCTTGTCTTTCCCAACTATTGTACTGGTTTTCTCTTGTCTTTTCTAACTCCTGTACCAATTTTTTTCTTGTCTTTTCCAACTTCCGTACCAGTTTTCTCTTGTCTTTTCAAAATCCATTACTAGTTTTTATCTTGTCATTTCCAACTTCCGTACTGCTTTTTCTCTTTTCTTTTCCAACTCTCGTACCAGTTTTTATCTGGAGTTTTCCAAGTCAGGCACGGGTTTTTTTCTCTTGTCTTTCCCAATTTCCGTACCAGTTTTTTTCTTGTCCTTCCCGATACAGGCATCAGTTTTTCTCTTATTTTTTCCAACTTCCATACAGGTTTTTCTCTTGAGTTTTCCAACTTCCGTACCAGTTTTTCTCTTGTCTTTTCCAAATCTCGTACTTATTTTTTCCTTTTCTTCTCCAATTTTCGTACTGTTTTTTCTCTTACCTTTTCCAACTTCTGTACTGATTTTTCATTTGTCTTTTCCAACTTCCGGACAGGTTTTTCTCTTGAATTCTCCAACTTACGTACCGTTAGTTTTTTCTTGTCTTTTCCAACTTCAGTACCATTTTTTTTTCTCGTCTTTTCCAACTTCCGTAGCAGTTTTTTTTTCTTATCTTCTCCAGCTTTCGTACCGGTGTTTCTCTTCAGTTTTCCAACTTCGGTACCAGTTTTTCTCTTGCCTTTTCCAAATCCCATACCAATTTTTCTCTTGTCTTTTCCAAATTTCATACTGGTTTTCCTCTCATCTTTTCCAATTCCCGTACCAGTTTTTCTCTTATCTTTTCCAACTCCCGTACCAGTTTTTCTCTTGAGTTTTCAAACTTCTGTACCAGTTTTTCTTGTGTCATTTATAAATCCCGTACCGGTTTTACTCCTGTCTTTTCCAACTTCCGTACCAGTTTTTGTCTTGTACTTTCCAACTCTCGCACCAGTTTTCTCTTGTCTTTTCCAACTTCCATACCAGTTTTTCTCTTGTCTTTTCCAAATCCAGTACCAGTTTTTCTCCTATCTTTCCAACTTCCGTACTGGTTTATTTCTTGTTCTCTCAAAATCTTGTACTGGTTTATCTCCTGTTTTCTTCCAAGTCTCGTACCAGTTTTTAATTTTTCTTTTCCAAGTCTTGTACTTGTTTTTTTTTTTCTCTGGTCTTATGCAACTTCCATACCATTTTTTCTCCTCCCTTTTCCAATTCATGTACCAATTATTCTCTTATCTTTTTCAACTCCCGTACCAAGTTTTCTCTTGTTTTTTTTTTCCAAATCTCGTAGCTGTTTTTCTCTTGTCTTTAACAGTTTTCGTACCGGGTTTTCTCTTATCATTTTCACTTCCGGTACCGGTTTCTCTCTTGAGTTTTCCAACTTCTGTACAAGTTTTTCTTTTGTCATTTACAAATCCTGTGCCAGTTTTACTCTGTCTCTTCCAACTTCCGTACCGGTTTTCCTCTTGACTTTTCCAACTCCTGTTCCAGCTTTTTTCTCGTCTTCTCCCACTTCCGTACCAATTTTATCCTGTCTATTCCAAGTTCCGTACCAGTTTGTCTCTTCAATTTTCAAACTTCTGTGCTAGTTTTTCTTTTGTCTTTTCCAGCCCCCGTACCGGTTTTTTCTTGTCTTTTCTAACTTCTGTATCGTTTTTTTTTTTTTTTTTTTTTTTTTTTTTCTTGAGATATCCAATTTCTGTACCAGTTTTTTCTTATCTTTTCCAAATCCCATACTGGTTTTTCTCTTGTCTTTTCCAACTTCCATACCAGCTTTTCTCTTGTGTTTCCCAACTCCCATATCGGTTTTTCTCTCGTATTTTCCAGCTTCCATACCAATTTTTCTCTAGTCTTTCCCAAATTCCGTACTGGTTTTTCTCTTCAGTTTTCCAACTTCTGTACCAGTTTTCTCTTGTCTTTTCCAACTTCCGTACCAGTTTGGCTCTAGTCTTTTCCAACTTTCGTACTATTTCCTCTTGTCTTTTCTAACTCTTGTACCGTTTTTCTCTCGAGTTTTATAATTTCTCTATCTGTTTTTTCTTGCCTTTCCCAGCTTCCTTACCGGTTTTTCTCTTCAGTTTTCCAACCTCAGTACTGGTCTTTGCCAAGTCCCATTCTGGTTTTCTCTTTTTTTTTTTTTTTTTTTTTTTTTCATACTCTTCTCCCTCAAGTACAAAAGAATATTAAACTACCTGTTAAAGATTATATAACCACCATAAAGCATTTTATAGCAGCTAAATGGCAAACAATTTTTAATATAAATCGGATAATAATAAATTTAAACAAAGAAAGTTTCTCCAGGGAAATCATCAGGACAGAAGGATAAGAGACTGGAAGTATTTCTATACTAGATTTCCTATTAGTTATAACTAGATGACCATTGGATTTTTAACATGGCACCTCAGAAATTAGTTCCTAGGTGCAGTGAGTGTGACAGTGTTTTAACTGAAGGTTACAACTTTTTTTTTCTTTTTTTTTTATTTTTTTTTTGTTTATTTATTTTTTTTTTTTTTTTTTTTTTGCGTCGGTAAACTTTTTGAAAGAGAAATATATTAATGTTTTGATAAGAAAAGTTTTGCTGACTTTTAATCGTATTCTGAGTTTTTCTGTTTTTAAAATGTTAAATTTTTTTTAAGAAACTAAGGCTTTTAGATTAAATCTAAATTTTCCATTTAATATAGACTTATATCATTATTCATCTTTTAGCTTATATTTACCATTTTTATTCTTGTAATAAACAGATTTGATACACCTAGTATTTTCCTCTCCCGAATTTATTAGTACTCGACTCATTGGGTTGGTAAAACTCCTTCTAATTATAAGTAGCTCTTACACTACTCCACATACTTGCACGAAAATAGGGTTCCTTAAAGTTTACATACATTCGTAAGGTTTAAGTGCATGTATATTTTAATGTCTGCGTGGTCTTATGTAAACATTGGCTTGAAGTAGATCTCATTTGATTTTTCTTTCTTTCATCAAAAAGCTTTACTTCACACTTTTTCATCTATTTCATTTCCTTTATTTGTTTTCCTTACTTCACCCAGAGAGAGAGAGAGAGAGAGAGAGAGAGAGAGAGAGAGAGAGAGAGAGAGAGCCAGGATGGATGGATGAAGCGACGATAAGACGGGGTGAGGCCCCTTATGGGGGATAAGAGGGGGGGAGGGAAAGAAAGAAATAAGCGCCGTAAAAAGGGTTGAAAGCCTGAAGCCAGCATTGAAATATTTTGTGTGCGTGTAATTTTTCGAGAGGGGGTCAGGGGAGCTCACGGTGGGAGTAGTAGCCGTGTGGTGTTGTCGTAGATAATGATTGGCAAATTAGTCCCAAGTCGGACTGGTTGTGGATCATTATATCGGGTAATGAGGACCCAATTATCGGTGCGATCCATTTTCTTTCAATTCTTTTCTTTTTTTTTTTTCCTTTTCGGAGGAGGGGCGAGAGGGGGCCGGGGAAGGGGCACCAACAGCGACTAGTCAAAATTACTGGAAATTGTTGAGAGAAATAATGTTGCAAAAGAGCTGCTCTCGGCTCCTGCTTTGCGTTTCTTCTTCTCTTCAACTTGTATTTCCTATTTTTTCCCAGAATCTGGTGGCTCATTTGGTTGCCTATTTAGCTCTCCTTCTCGTTCCCTATATATATATATATATATATATATATATATATATATATATATATATATATATATATATATATATATATATATATATATATATATATATATATATATATATATATATATATATACGTGTGTGTGTGTGTGTGTGTGTGTCTAGATGTCAACAATGGAATGACGGGTGTAAGGTCGCATAACTCCACTAATCAAAATAATCAGCGTTATAGCAAAATGTAACTGAATGTACTGTACTTTGAAAATACATATAAATATTATGACATATATATATATATATATATATATATATATATATATATATATATATATATATATATATATATATATATATATATATACATATATATATATATATATGTATATATATATATATATATATATATATATATATGTATATATATATATATATATATATATATATATATATATATATATATATATATATATATATATACATATATATATATATATATATATGTATATATATATATATATATATATATATATATATATATATATATATATATATAGATAGATAGATAGATATATACATATATGAATTTCTATCTCAAACAGGAATTAAACCCTAGTCGCTATCAACCATATCACCAGAAGTTCTAAAAGAAGCCGGAACGTAAGACTGTGTCAAAGGCATTTCAAGATTTACCTGGTGAGACATCAATCTCATACCAACGAGCTTTTCCCCGACTTCCCGACCCACTAGGTGACACAATGGATGGATTTTAATTCGAATTATCATCAATTAGTTAATATAGATGAGATTCAACATATTAT
>NC_090755.1:47916197-47923697 GCF_036898095.1 Palaemon carinicauda | reverse complement strand
ACAGGACGTACAATGCAAACCTCGACAATGTAACATTCTTCTTAAACGTCAACACATTGTCTCAGCGTGTGAAAGTTTGTGACGTCACCGGATGCAGGTGTCTTCCGAGTTTATGATGAATCTAATATAAACTAAGCATACGATATCTGTGATATCGATAAGTCAGTCAGTTCATATCTATACTTCACCAGAATTGGTCATCTGACCAACCCAGCTTCCTCTAGTGATGGAGATGTTTAACTCTGTTGTTTTTATAGAATAAATACTTTAAAGCTAATAAGATGCATTCTGTTATCCATTTACATACATCTGAAACAACACATACTCAATGTGTGCTTATAACAGTAGCACACCAATAAATGGTGGCAGCGGTTAAACTCTAAGAATTAGAGAAAGATCTTCAAGACTTCAAAATAAAAGCTGTAAAACCAGAGAAAGATCTTCAAGACTTCAAAATAAAAGCTGTAAAAACAGAGAAAGATCTTCAAGAACTCAACATTATCTACATGAATCTACAATTTTGACTAAGTATTATAGTCCAACGAAACAGTTAACATTGACAAATGTTAGAATACAACCTGAGTCTTCAATCAACATCCTAGGAAACCCAAGGACTGGCGTTCAACAATTGCAAAACATAACCAGGAAGCACTACATTCAACAAGAAACTCGAACGATACATCGCTAACAAAACATCAAGAGAGAGAGAGAGGACGTGTCGACATCACGCAGACCCATCTATAAGCTAAGTACAAATTTTTGAATTCATTACAGTTTGGGCAGTGAAGTGTAGTTATCACGAGTCGTTAGTCGATTATTACTGGGGTGAGTGAATTGCTAATCTTTGTTAAAGGAAACTCCGAATTCTCATTTAGAATTTTTCTTTCTTTGTGCTAATTCCTTTTTCTTTCAGAAATTCTCGGGAAATGTTTTGGGATTAGTAACATTGTTTGGGGAATTTTATTATACATATGCGTTTACGCAGTGGGCGTCTGTACTCATATAGATATTTTGATAGAATTGCAAGGGGTCAAAGAGATAGGAAAAAAAAATACAGCAGTCATGACTCCTCCTGTGAGTCCTTCCCCTGGACCTAGTGGTGTAGGCCAGACTAATCCTCCTCCAATTGTGACGCTTGTAAATGCCAGGTCAGCAATCCTTCCTTTTTAGGGTCGAGTCAACGGGTTCTTGCCACAAAATATGGAGTCATGGATTTCATCCGTCGATACCCATTTAAATGCCAAACAAATCGTAGACCCTTTTGTACAATTACAAGAAGTTAAAAGTTTTATAGATTTTTCTAAGGGGGATGCGAGTGTGTATTTAAGAGGTGTTTCATTTCAAAAAGCAGTTACTTGGGATGATTTCAAAGTTAGGTTACGCGCGATCTATGGGGGTGAGGAAGCCTTGGATGTAGTATCAACGTTACGAAATACACTTAATCAAGTCACTATGAATCGGCTTAATGTTATTGAGAGAGCAGCTCTCATAGCTGATAGGCTTAACGAATATCAGGACATTTTAGGTCATTCCTCTTGGGTTACTAACGATAACTTCTCCGTGAAAGATTTTTTACGATTAATGTATTTAACTTGTATGACACTTATGTTGCCTGAAGCTTTAGTGCCGTGTTTTGATAAGAAGTTAACGCCTGCAAGTACGGAACTGGATGTCTATAAACAGATAAAGAAACATATGTCCAAGTGTCCAGATCTCGATCCCGTGTTAACTCAAGTTTTTGCAAAGAATGAAACAAAACCACAAACAGTGAACGTAGTTAGCAGTCCAGTAGCGGGAATGACGTGTTATAACTGCAAACGTCAAGGTCACATAAGCGCAGACTGCAGAACGAAATTTTGCTCATTTCACAACACTGCAACGCATTCATATAGTCAATGTTACTCGCGTAAGACACAACAATATCCCAGAAATACACAGTCAATTCCACAGTCAGTTCCATATGGAAATAAAAAGAAAAATCCTCATTTTAACAATAAGAAGAAACAACCAAATGTCAATGCAGTTCAGAGTCCAAAACAAACATACACTTCTTCAAATATCGCTGAGCCTGGGTCGTCAAACCAGACCTCGCAAGGTCAGACTAATTTTCAGAATGTGCAGAGCAAAGCAAATACCACATAGTTAACTCTAGAGGGGAAGAGAGTGATGTTGGGTCAAGGTCATTCATGTCAACATCAATAGTATTGAATAATCAATTTAATGTTTTATCAGATAATTGTGAGACAATAGATTTTCCTATGAAACACACGGCCGAATTAAGTAAAACAGTGCATGCTCCCGTAGATTTGCAACGAATTCATACAATAATAAGCCAAAATGAGTTACGGCCAACCTTATATGCTGTAAATTTAGAACACAAATCCTTTACGTTATTTTTTGACTCTGGTAGTCCACGTAATATCATGGATTTGAAGACACATCATTTGTTGTTTTCGAACTTTCCGATTGAAAAATCAGGAATTAGACTTTCAGGTATAGGAAATAATGAATTAAACGTCATAGGCATAACTCATATTCAGTTCAGAGTCGGTAATCGCACGTTTGCCGATACATTTGTTGTTGTAAAAAAAATTAATATGTATCCAGCTGTAATTATAGGATACCCATCTATGGGAAATCAAAACATTATCTTAGCTCCTGCCAAGCACGGCGTGTATATCAAAGGGAAATTCTATAAGTCTTCTAAGACCTTAAAATCAGTTTTGGATAAAAAGGAGACGACAAATGTAACCGTAACGTACGTTGAAGAACCAATATCTTGTCTCACTAATAAAGAAATAATATACGCGACCCAGCAGAATTCTCGTTCACCCGTAATATCATCTTGCACGCAATCTATCGAACCAAACATACCTTCGAATTTAATAGTGCAAATAAAGAAAACACTACCGGGATCTGAAATATTAATCCTTTCCGATACTTTGAAAACTAACGGATTGTCTGTCACACAAGCTATTTATACAGTAGGCTCACATCAGCAATGTAATATCGAAGTCTATAATCATTTAAATAACACTTTAGTCATTCACAAAAATCAACATATCTTGGATGTAGAAGTTTATAAACATCGTATTCTTACCGTTGCTGAAATCAATCACTCTCAATCAGTTGCGGATGAATCCCTTTTGCGATCTATTAAAAATAAAATCAATAAGGACATTCAAGACGAAGAAATTCAGCAGAAAATTTTTGAACTTTTAACTAAATATCATGATGTTTTTCCACTACGGATGGATCCTTAGGAAAAACAGATGTGATCGAGCATCAAATAAGGTTAAAGGACAAGCAGAAAATTATATATATACCCTCGTACAGACTCCCTATGAAATTCCAGAATGAAATAAATGATGAAGTAGGTAAAATGCTATAAGAAGGAGTCATTAGGAAATCAAACAGCCCTTATAATTTTCCTTTAATAGTTGTACCGAAAAAAGATCGAACATGGCGTATCTGCGTCGACTTTCGTCGTCTAAACGAGGAAATGATCCCTGATCGATTCCCAGTGCCATGTACTGACGATATTTTGTCTTTGTTAGGTCAGAATAAATATTTTACCAGTTTGGACTTACTTAAAGGCTTTCACCAGATATCATTAGAAGAAGATAATATCCCATACACAGCCTTCAGCACAGCCAGGGGACATTATGAATTTTTACGGATGCCTTTTGGTTTACGTTGTGCTCTTATAACATTTAAAAGAATGATTAAAATAGTGTTTGGAGACTTGTTAGGGGATACATTGCATGCCTATATGGATGATCTTGTAATCTTTTCCAACACCTTAGAAGAACATCTACATAAGCTAGAACACTAGTACTACAGAGATTAAGACAACATAACTTAAGGGTAAAGATTAGTAAGTGTGAATTTTTCAAAACAGAATTAATATATTTAAGTTTCATGGTGTCAAGCCAAGGTCTTAAAGTAGTCCATGATAAGGTGTCGGCTATACGTAATTTTCCCATACCTACTAATGTCAAGGGAATACAGCAATTTCTGGGTTGTAGTGGATATTACAGGCGTTTTATACGCAACTATTCAATAATAGCCACTCCTTTAACTGATCTTACGAAGAAGGGCATAGATTTCATATGGTCTGAGCAACATCAACAGGCGTTTAATACTTTGAAAGATGAACTGTGTAGTTCTCCTATCTTAAAATTTCCTGACTTCGGTAAGGAATTCTTCATTGCAACAGACGCCTCAGACTTAGGAGTAGGAGGGGTATTGCTTCAGCAATATGATAAACAATTTTTCCCGATAGCTTTCTATTCTCGAAAATTGAGAACTTCCGAAAGTAAGTATGCAGTAATAGACAAGGAAGGGCTAGCTATTGTTAATTCGCTAGTGCATTTTAAGTTCATAATTTACGGTTATAGTGTTAAGGTTCTTACTGACCATAAACCACTAACAGAGTTCTTTAAAGGCTTCAACCACAACCCTAAACAAACTCGGTGGCATTTGATCATTCAAGATTTTGGCGCAAGAATCAGGTATTTACCTGGGAAAGCAAATATCATTGCGGATGCATTATCACGCAACCCGTGTCATCTTGTACGGAGCCTTTAGCTGAAATAATAGATATATCAACATCCATGCCTATTGTAAAAACAATATCTGAACAAGAAGATTTAGGCTAGAGTGCTGAATTGTTACAGACTGAGCAAAGAAAAGATCAGAAAATAGAAACAATTATAAATGCTTTGAAAGGCAATCATAAAGAAAAGGAATATATAAAGTATAAGCAGCAGAATTATATAATCAAAGATAATATTCTGTGTAGGACTGTGACAAGGAAAACCCGCAATACACCACATGTAACTAACGACCAGGTAGTAGTACCAATCTCACTTATTTCCACTGTCCTGAATTGGTTGCATTCAAATCCATTACATGGACACCCTGGGTTCTCATTAATGTCACAGAAAGCCAAATCATTGTTTTATTGGCATACAATGCTTACAGATATAAAAAGACACATAGCTAATTGTCGCACATGTCAGGAAAACAAAGGGCATACGAAAACACCTGTCAGCCTAGGAGCTTATCCTGTGCCCAATCAACCCTTTGAAAGAATACATTTAGATTTGTTAACAGGATTTTACGAGTCAGACAGAGGAAATAAGCACCTCTTAGTAATTATAGATGCTTTAACTCGATATACAGAATTAATAGCGCTTAAAACTAAAACTGCGAATGAATGCGCTAGGAAGTTTTACGAGTGTTACATTTGTAAACATGGAATTCCACACATGATAATCTCAGACTCGGGTGGTGAATTTAAAAATCACTTTCTAACCTCATTGTGTGAATTCCTCAACATAAAGAAAATAAATACCATGATATATCACCCAGAGTCGCATGGGCTAGTGGAAAGAGCAAATAGGAAGATATTGAATATATTGAGGGTAACACTAGGGGGATCAGACCCCAACTGGGATATTGCAATACCGGCGGCACTGAGTACTCTGAATCATTCATATCATATATCAATTAAAATGTCACCGCATGAAGCATTGTATGGTACCCCAGTTAGAACACCTTTCCATGTATTAACGCCTACAACTAATCTATCAAATCCTTTAAAAGAATATATAAATGCAAGTATAAGTCGATATGATATCCTTCGAAAGAATTTAGAAGAATCACAAATCATAATGAAAAGGAATCATGATAAAATAGCGAAACCAACTAAAACATATACCGTGGGTGATAACATATATATTCAAATCAATGTACGAAAAGGGCTCAATTATAAACTAACACCTAAGTTTGAAGGCCCATTTAACATTTTGGAAACATTAACGGCCAATAGGTTTAGAGTTCAAAACGTATCCCAACCCACGGATGAGAGAATAGTACCATTGGCTCACATAAGAAATTAAAAAGAAAAGAGAGGAAAAGAAGTGAGGGAAAATTCTATTCTATTTTATGTGATTAAAAGTTTTCTTTTTAATACAGGAGTAATTACATATATTTTTTCTCGTTACAGGTTTCCAAGATGAATTTTTTGTTGTTGGGAGTGATATTGTTCGCTCAGACATTTTTCTCGTGTGGGATGACCTCTAAGACTAAAAATATATATTTTAAATATGGCAATATAGTTGAAACACAAGAAGACATTTTTATTACATCAACCAACGTAATTGTCGAAGTGCATATGCAAGCAGTTTTTCTTCAAGAGAATGATGTCACTAGCTTAAGAACCGCCATTTCAAGGTTTTCTGCATCATTGGATGAGTTGCATAGAAGACATTTTCATTTGACTACAGAGAGTTTGCTTGGATCAACATTAAAAGTTGCAGAGATGCTATCTGATGACTTGAAAAATAAGACTGATGAGACAGGATCTTTGGCTTATGACCTTTTGATGTGGACTGTAGGGCACTAACATAAAGAAAGACGGAATCCGTTTGTTTATGCTGCATTAAGCATCTTTGGGTCTGTTGCAAGTTTAGGTTTAGGAATTTCCAATCGTCTTAAAATTAGTAATCAAAATAAGAAAATTGAGTTCTTGACTCATAAAGATGAATTGATTATGTCAGAACTAAGGAATCAGTTAGCTTCAATCAATAAAATTATGGATTTATTAAATGAACATTCAAATAATATCGTTCAAATTATGGAAGTACAGGATTTGTTGGCAACATTAACGTATTATGATTCAAAGATAGATCACATACATAACAGAATTGCACATTTCATTGAGAAATCCAAGGATTATGTAGAAGCTATCACGTTAGCAACTAAAGGTGTATTGTCGCACCATTTGTTGCCTATAAGTTACTTAAAGTTAATTCTGGAGAACGGAAGGGATAAACTAGGCTATGTTCCTTTGTTAGACGAACATAGGTTAGAATTTTATTACAGCCTAATTACAGTAAACGTAGATAATAACAAGATTATGATTACAATTCCCTTTGATTCTTCTGATGCCTGGCAATCTTACAGGATATCACCATTTCCGACTTTCATGACGAATCACTCAAATCCAGTAATATCCAGTTTGACAGGACACGTATTGATTTCCCTAGACAAGGAAACATATACGGTCATCAAAGACTTAAATCAATTAACTCACTGTTCAGACGCAATGGATAGAAAAATATGTACAGCTGACTCATTTGAATTCCATAAAAACTTAATGGATTCATGCGAGTTAGGTATAGTGCTAGACGGTGCTCTCTCCCATACAAGTGAAAATTGTCTGGATAAGCTTTATCCCTTTGACAATAATGAGTTAAATTGCAGACTGAACAATGGCTCGTGGATACGATACGACAAGGACGGCTTCAATGTATCATGCCCTGACGGATCCACGTCCTTCACCCACATCTTCGTCGCAGCAGATGGTTGTGTCGGGACTTCCCCGAATTCCATGGTGACAGGTCTACGGACAATCATCAGAGAACGAGCCTACTTCGCGAACTTCACGTGGACCTCTACAATGCCAGCACTCCCTCTCCCGTACAACGGACA
>NC_090755.1:47886197-47908697 GCF_036898095.1 Palaemon carinicauda | reverse complement strand
TTCACCATTTTTCTATATTGTTAATAAAGGGGCTTTATGTTATGACAACATAGAAATAGACTTTTCACTTTAAATTAATGAAATACTAAACAATATGGGTCTATTGAATAAAGTGCCATGACCACTCAGGTCTTGTACGTTTGGAAAATCCTTGCACCTTTGGAAAACTCCAGTGAGGATGCAGTAAAGGCCTTTTGATCTACGCAAAAACAGTCAAACACTCAGATACACATGCCCCTCACACACACTCACAAATTATATGTATATATATATATATATATATATATATATATATATATATATATATATATATATATGTATATATATATATATATATATATACATATATATATATATATATATATATATATATATATATATATATATATATATATATATATATATATATATATATACTGTATATATATATATATATATATATATATATATATATATATATATATATATATATATATATATATATATATATATATATATATATATATATATATATATATATATATATATATATATATATATATATATATATATATAACTCATGTCCAATGACGGTTCCCATGGAACGTCTATCATTCTAAGACACGTCTGAAATTTCTTTTGCCTTTTCTTGTCCTCCATGGGATATTTATGCTAAAGGTATAAATAGTAATAAAGATACTTGTGATAAAACATACCAAGTCTATAAGGCCGGGATGATGGCAATATACCTGTTATTGTTATTAGCTGTTTATTAATTTGGAGTAAACAGTAGCTGAAGATCAGCAATAGATTGATGCTTTATTTTATTAGTAACCTGTGCGTGAATAGGGTGTCAGACTAGGCTTACTCTTAACGGAAGGGATGCTCAGATATCTCCGCTAACATCAAAATTGGAATAACTTAAAAATACGTAGATAGTTTATATGAAAATAAAGCATTCCACCAGAGTGTGAATCACCCTATTGCCAATGTAGAGAAAGAAATTTCAGTGTTTGTTTCTTATAGTCAGCAATGAAACCTTATGTTTTGAGATGTAATGGAACAGAAAACTGTAATAATTTACAATTTCCAGAGGACTGTTTTCGTAAAATAAATCAACCCCCATTAAAATTCAAGATGGCGACCTTTTTTTAACAAGGACGTTTCCACTCAATGCAGAAATATTGCATTTTGCAATGAAATTACAAAGACTTATCCTATTTGAATGCTCTTGGTGTCAAATCATACTTTTTCATTGTGCAGAATCCGGGTTTGAAACTATGTACCTACTCACTAGCTTCCTTGTACCTTGCCAGTCCCGGAATCATAATTAGGGTAAAAAGTGCACATATCATGGGCACCAACAGTCTGATATATCGTTGGCTGTACATGTAGGCCGTAGCCTATACTTGTTTGCTATATATTGACTTGCTGCCTGGATGAGTATACTACAACGCTTCCAAAATTCGCATAATCAGCTGTACAATAGTGTGCTGGATAGACTAGAGAGTAGTATTTCCATCAACTACAGCATTATGACTCGTATGCGCACTTGGTCAGCCGCTGAAAACTTTGTGCAATGGGTTGAAACTCTGTCCAGACAATCTACCACAGATCTCCTTTCTTGGTCCAGCCCTAGTATTGCAAGATTCTTGAAGTTCTGGAGCTGTCTTCATTTTCTTCTACCTGGACTTAAGCTGTCCATGCTCTTCACCTTTTGGTTGGGTGCTGGAGAAAAGAAACCCTGCTTCTATGGAAAGAAGGGGTTATTACTGTTGCAGTGGGATTCTGGTCCATGTTGTCAATAGGTGATATGGTGAACAGCCCTATTTGAAGAACTGATGTACAGACCATTTCATCCTTCTTGTACTTGCTGACTATTGCATCTCCCAGCTGTAAAGATATCTCTCGGAACCTGTCATATGAAAACCTGATGCCAAGCTCGTTAAACATTTCCACCAACATTCTCTTTCTGGTCTTTGGGTAGATGGACAGCCTCATGTAAAAAGAGAATGGAGTCTCTATGCCTTTAGTGTCTGTGAGAGGCTGCTCCTTCTTTACCCTTGTATAGCAGTTGTATTGAGCAATGGCTAGATCTGTCCTTAATCCACCAAACCTCGGTTCAAATTTGATGCCTGCTCCATGTCTAAGCATAATCAGAAACTGAAGAAAAGGGGATGAAATGGCCTGCTCAATGAACCCTTCATGAAAGTTTCCACTATATTTGGGGCTGTGGCTCAGCATAGGTCTTCACAATATATTAGCTGATTTTCCAAGGTTGATAGCATCACTATAATAGTCAGGTGTTTCTCACAAGACAAAGCCCACCTATTTCTGGAAACCCGGAAGAACACCCCTTTCCTGGTTGTGAGCTTCCACTCGGGTGTTTCTGACAATATTTCTTCTTCAAGTCACATATGAAACACGTTTGCTTTCAAGGATAGTTTTGCGTAGCCTGGTTTGGCATTCTACTGGTTGAGCATACTCTGCTCTTCTTTTTCTAGCTCCCTTCAGTTTTATGTTGCTGAACAAAAGACGTCAACTTTGGTGATGGTTCACTTTCCTCCTCAGTGTTTCTTCAATGACACCTTCATCATCAAGATTGGCAGGACCCAGAACAATATGCATCTAATCAATTTCATGAAAGAGATGTATAACAATCACGATCACAGTGTAGCCATCATAATGTTGTTGTTGTTGCTGTGCACGTGGTGCCTTAAGCTCTTCACTCTTCTTCTTCTGACAAAGACAACACTTACTCCAGTCAGTCCGGATTTGTACACCATCCAGATAACTACATACAAAGCAATGTTAAGTCCATTGGCTGGGCACATTCTGCCAATTTAGGCATGGCTGTCTAACTAAACATCTATGTTAAACTATATGTAATCTATTGTAGGTAACAGAGGGGAACTTACTAGAGAGCATTTGACATAATACCTACACTAAATAATTATTCAGCTAATACTGAATTCCATGCTGAGTTTCACAAAAGCAGTGCTATTCAGTATGACCTGGTTGTGACTTTGGTACAAGGAAGTATGTGCATCCATGGTTCAAAAATCTGATTTTACATGGTGAAAAATATAGGATTTCCTATCAAGAAATCTACATTCAAATATGGCAAGCCTTTGCTATTTTATTGTGGAATGCAATATTTCTACATATTTAATGGTGTCCGTCTTGAAACATGAATACCATCTTGAATTTTAGGTTGCTAAGGAATTTTATCAAAAGAGTAATCCCCAAGGAGGATGTGTGCCAATTTTGTTGTTTGTTTCCGGAAATTAAGGATTCCCCTGAGAATTTCATGTTATCTGCTACACTAATGATAGACGAAAAGTAGTCTAATCATGTAAACTGAAAGCCAACTTTTATAGTAACTTTAGATATCTATAGAAGAATCTCTTTTTTATCATTTGTGGTCTACCAATGTATTCAGCTTCTCATCTTTTATAACCATTTGTCTTACAGGTGACTGAAACGCCAGTCAAATAATAGCAAGAAGAACTAAAAAGAAAAGTTGTTAACGGTACTTTAGTTTTTCGTCATCCGCTCCCTCTATCCTTTCTTTCATCTTACCCTCCCAACCCCTTGAATTTTTTCCATATAAACTATTTTTTTTTTCTAAATTAGGCGCATTTGCACTCACTAGCAAGGGTGCCCTTTTAAAAAGGAAAAGTTTCCTGCAATCCGATTTGTTGAAAGCATCTTGTCCGAATAGCATCATTATTTTCAAATAATTGCCAAGTAATGTGAATTGAAACTTATTTACTAACCGAAATTTCTCCCTTACATATTCATGTCAATAAATAATGCTAATGAGTAAAAGTTTTATGAAGTATTGTGATGGTAAGTGTAAATTTAATAACAACACGCTCTGAAGTCAACGACAGGGACTTGTTTTCGGATGCACGCTGCATAATTTTATAACTTCACATATTGTAACACAAATTCTGATACATTACTTTAAGCATAAGAAGAACATGTTATAAGCTTTCTTTGAAAACCAGAGTCTACTAAAAATAGGATAAATTAGTTAATAAAACTCGATATTGGTGAAAACTTGCGGGTAGGTAAAAGGAACAGCCCACTGATGATGGAAGGGAGAGAGAAAGGTATGGCGTTGTAACTCGGTGAAATTATGAATTCACTTAGCTGTGATTTTTATGCTATTAAGGAAAAATACAGTATCCTTTAACTTTAACATCATCTATTGACAAAACATATATCTGGAGGAGAATATTACGTTAGTAAATACGTTTCGATTCACATTACTTCGTAATTATTTGAAAACAATGATGTTATTCGGAAAATACTTGCAACCAATCAGCTAGTGGGAAACTTTCCCGAGCTAAAAGGGGCTCCCTGCGCGAGTCACTGCAAATGCGCCTTATTAAAAGAAAAAAAAAATATAATGCAACTTGCAAAGTTTCTCATATTTGCACATTACTGCTGAAGGACCTCCCCATCATATCGCTCTAATTATATAAATCAATTCAAAACAAACAACTGTGTGTGTGTACATGTGAGGTTAGTAGTTAAAAAAGGAATAGGCTAGTTCAACCATGTTATGGTTTCATTTCTACGGTATATGCAAGAAAGTAAAGGCTACAAAAATAGTGACAAGACATCAAACTAATCAAATGAATGAAATAGATAAATGAATAATGGTTAAACTATTCCCGAATGAGTATCATACCATATGAGCTTGAAACTAAGATAAATTGACTTTGATAACAAATGGTGAAAGTTGAAAGATACAGTTAAAAATAGGTTTCATTCACTCGTAATTTGTTTTTCGCTTTCCGGTATTCTAATGCTCTGCAAACCAATGGCCATCAACAATGTTTGAAGCGAAAATAGATTGTGTGTAATCCCCAGAGACATTCATCTATTCTGGAGGGCTGGTTTCATACCTGCCAACAGTTGCAACCCCTCTTCCCTCTGGATTTGCTCTTTCTTCTTCTTTGTCCGAGTGTTCCACCAATCAGTCGTTCCTACTCTTGAGCTGTGCAGTGGAGGTTTTATTTCATAAACCGCCTTTCTCCTGAAGTCCGCTCCTAAGTGATGTCTATCAAATGCCTTTTTTAACCGAATGGCTGAAGACCAAGAGCGCTTTATTCTCCTAAAATACGATTTTGATTACAATGCCTAATCTTCTAAAGATATTTATATATTGATCCAACTTATTACCCTTTTCAGAAAGTGATAACTCAAAACCATGTTGAATTTGCTCAGCGTGACAAAATCCTTTAGTTTGTGAACATTGGGTATACAATTTGTCTGATTGTATCAGAAGTTTCTTTGTAATATTGATGGAAGCTAGTAAAGTATAAATGATGGAATATAGACAAAACGAACTCCTCCTACAAAAAGGGAGGAGACTTTTTCGATATAATTGAAAGTATTTATGCGTACATATATGTATGTATGTTTAAAGGCCGTTCATGAATGGCAGAGGCAAAGGATAATGACTTTGCCCTATCAAGCAGGACAATGCCCAAGAGACTGACCATATATACATATGATCAGACCCCAAGCCCCTACTCCACCCAAGCTAGGACCAAGGAGAGCCAGGCAATGGCTGCTGATGACTCAGCAGATATATCTATATGCTCACCCAAACCCCCCATCATCAGTTCACAAGAATAGTGAGGATGCCGCGACCAAAGGAACAAACGAGCTTGAGCGGGACTCGAACCCTAATGTGGTGATCATCAGTCAGGGACGTTACCACATAGGCCACAACAACCCTTATATATATATATATATATATATATATATATATATATATATATATATATATATATATATATATATATATATTCATATATACATATATATACACATATATATATATATATATATATATATATATATATATATATATATATATATATATATATACAGTATATATATATATATATATATATATATATATATATATATATATATATATATATATATGTGTGTGTGTGTGTGTATATATGTATATATGAATATATATATATATATATATATATATATATATATATATATATATATATATTATATATATACATATATATATGTATATATATATATATATATATATATATATATATATATATATATATATATATATACGCAAAAGAATCACAGGGAAAGTGAAGATATAAAGTGCATCCCAACTAGTTTCGTCTTACTTTTTCAAGAGGACTGATTTATTGATAGAAATTTTTACATTATATATGGTGCAGTGAGAGTACGAACATACATACAGATATTTGTGGAACAATATGTCAAACAAGATACCATTTTTTCGTAAATATAGTTTGATGAATATCTGTATTTATGTTCATAGTCTCACTATAACATATATAATGTAAAAAATCCCTGTCAATGGGTAGTAGGAAGTAGGTTAGCCAGGGTACCAGCCACCGGCGAGATACTACCGCCAGAGAGTTATTGGATTCTTTGACTGGCCAGACAGTATTACATTTGATACTTCTCTCTCGGTACGGCTAATTTTTCCTTTGCCTACACATACACCGAATATCCTGGCCTATTCTTTTCATACTCTCCGTATGTCCTCATACACCTGACAACACTGAGATTATCAAACAATTCTTCCTTGCTCAAGGGGTTAACCACTGCAATGGGTACTTTTCTCTTGGTAAGGGTAGAAGAGACTCTTTAGCTTTGATAAGCAGCTCTTCTAGGAGAAGGACACTCCAAAATCAAACCATTGTTCTCTAGTCCTTGGTAGTGCCATAGCCTCTGTACTATGGATTTTCACTGTCTTGAGTTAGAGTTCTCTTTCTTGAGGGTACACTTGTGCATGCTATTCTATATTGTTCCTCTTCCTCTTGTTTTCGTGACTTTTTATTTTTTTTTTAAATAGTTTATATATGATAGATCAATTTAGTGTTGTTAATGATCTCAAATTATTTTATTTTGATTGTTATTACTTCTCTTGTAGTTTATTTATTTCCTTGTTTCCTTTCCTCACTGGGTTATTTTTTTCTGTTGGAGATCTTGGGCTTATAGCATCATGCTTTTCCAACAAGGGTTGTACCTTAGCTAGAAGTAATAATAATAATAATAATAATAATAATAATAATAATAATAATAATAATAATAATAATAATAATAATAATAATTAACTATTTAGTCCTCCTGAAGTAAGACGTTACTAATCAGAATTTACTATACGTTTTATTTTTCCTTGCAGTTCTTTTGTATATACACACACACACACACACACACACACACACATATATATATATATATATATATATATATATATATATATATATATATATATATATACATATATATATATATATATATATATATATATATATATATGTATATATATATATATATATATATATATATATATATATATATATATATATATATATATATATATATATATATATATATATATAATAGGTTGGACAAGATACCAGCTATCTGTTGAGATACTTCTGCTAGAGAGTTATTGGGATTTTGACTGGCTAGATTGTACTATACTGGATCTCCATCTTGTTGCAGCTCATTTTCCTTTGCCTACACGTAGACCAAATAGTCTGGGCTATTCTTTACACATTTTCCCCTTTCCTCATACACCTGACAACACCAAGCTAACCAAACAATACTTCTCCACTCAAGGGTTTAACTGCTGTACTATAAATGTTTAAGGGCTACTTTTCACTTGGTAAGGGTAGAAGAGACTCTCTCTCTATGGAAAGCAGCTTTCCTAGAACAAGGACACTGCCAAATCAAACTATTATTCTCCAGTCTTGGGTAGTGCCATAGCCTCTGTAACATGGGCTTCCACTGTCTTGGATTAGAGTTCTCTTCCTTGAAGGTAGACTCAGGCATAATATTCTATTTTTTCATTCTTCTTTTGTTTTTGTATTTTTCTAATGGTGTGTGTGACAAGCCTGATAGAAAGGTCATGGATGCGTGGATATTCATATTCATCAAGAGGTTACCTTTCCCTTATCTGTTTCTTTAACTTCCTCTGATATTTATTTTTAAGACTATTGTTACTGTCCTCCCTTCAGTTGAAGTGGTTATCCATGTTGACCAATTTTATCTGACATTTTGTCTTTAGTTTACGAGTTATTTTATATATATTAGTACACATATTGTTTTTGTTAACATTATTGCCAAGTTTGTTTTCAAATATCTTGAAACATTTTTATTACTTTTAATTCCTACTTTCTCTGAAGATATTGAGCAACATCCGAGACCAGTGCGTCCTAGAGACTTCGTCAGTGTATTGCAATATTCATGGACTGCATGGCAATATGAGACCCAACAGTTGCCTCCAGATAGTATGACATTCTATTATGTTCATAAACTTTGGTTTCTCAAATGAGGCACTCGTCTGAGCTCCTTATACCAAGTTTTAAGAAACCAATAATATTGGAAAGGCATGTCATTTCTAGGATAAGAGGCGTGGCAGTGAATATTAGGTTTGAGTACCCGGCCTCTCATAAGCCTTGCTATGGATGTGGATGTCATGAAATTAAGGTCATAAAATTTGCGGCAAGCATAACAACTATTATTTATGTTCGATATATCGGAATCCAGACTTTGATGAGTCTATTTTCGATTGTCTTATTACCATTATGGCTAAGATACAAGAATATGATAGAAAGGCCTTTTTTTTGTGCTTGTTGATGATTTTAACGGTCACCATACAGAGTGATTAAATTCTGTATAAGAGCTTTGGACTTTACCTCTAAATCAGGCTATGAGCAAATCATAAATGAAGCTACTCATAGGTCTGGTAAATGATTGGACCTAGTATACGCTGATTATCCTGGTTTTATAATAAGTAAGGTTAATTCTTCAGATGGAACGTCTGATCATGACATCGGTTCATTTGTAATTAAGACCGAGCAGCCTGTTCCTGATCCGTCATACTGATGTGAAATAGTCATAAAATCTCAAGTAAACTGAAATGACATTTCTGAGTGATCTTATTCATTTGAATAGGTCACAAATGTATAAAAATGTTGAGCTTGTTGTTCTCTTGAATGAGAATCTGGGCAACATAATTGATAGGCGTATCCCTTCTCGTGTGTTAAAATACAAGTGAAAGACATTCCCTGGTTCAATGATAATTGCAGTATGCTTATTTGCTCAGAGTTTGTTTTAATTAAATAGGTATACCATTTGACAATAAAAGAAATCCTTTTCTGGTACAACCCAGGAACATAATTAGTGGGTTTCTCTTAAATCTGCACTCTTTGTTGTAGACTTAACAGTTCTTCCTTTACTAAACCAGCTGATTCTTTTACTCACTGTCCAGAAGAAAAGACAACCCGGTTGGCTGATGTGTTTGACAGTAAGCAGAGTGAGAAATTAGATATTCCTCACTCCTGTTTTCTTGAGACTAAACTAACTATTTAGCTTTACATGCCTGTGGAATTAAAACACCCTTGATTGGACTTTATGGTTATTGAGGTGTAGACCCAAATGATATATTTCTTTCCTTTTTTTTATAGACAAAATGATCACTTAGCTCCTAAGTTGTCTGTTATTGTCTGCAAGTTAGCAAGAGGGGTTTCTTTTTGGACTTGGGGAATTAGTAATGTGACTTCGTTATGTAAATGTGTTTGCTGTTTTCCACACAATTTCAATAGTCCCCATATCTAAAGTTTTTGAACAGCTTTTGGAAAAAATGTCTAAATAGGTTTGCTGAAAGTAATAATCTAATCCCTAGTTTTCCCTTTGGCTTTTACAAAGATCTTTGAGCATGTGATGCCATTCTTATAATTTCCCATCTGTAAAGAAATCTAATGATTATGGTCATGAGGTTTGAAAGATTGGCCTTGATTTTAGTGCTGCCTTTGACTACGTTAATCATTAGGCCCTTGTTTTCAAACTAAATCAATTGGGTGTAGGTGGATCTTTTCTTAGCATCAAATAATCAAATAATTGATTTTAAAGAGTTGATGTCGATGGTCATCATAGTAAGTATAGGAATGTGATATCTGGTGTTCCTTGGGGTAGTGCTCTTGGCCCATTACTTTTCATACCACATGCTCTTGTATGTTTTTTGGCATAAAAAAAAAAAAATCATTGCATATGCAGATGATGTTACTATCTGGGCATCAATTCCATATCCTAAGGCTGCTGAAACACTTCATAGTAATCTAGCTACAATTAGTGTATGAGGCAAATTTGTGGGCAAGATGATCCGTAACAAAACTCAACGTATTATTGTGAGTACGTCGAGAAAATTGGCTCAACATCCGGATCCCTGCATTGACAATGTTTCTTTAATTACTGTATATAAAGCTCATTCAAAATTTTAGGTGTGATTCTTGACTGAAAATTTACTTTTGAAAAATACATTCTGTCTGTTTCTTTTTCAATTGCACAAAAAAAAATGTTGATCAATCTATTCCGAGGAAATGTTTTGATTCTTCCATTCTACTTGGTTTACAGTATTGCTCGTATGCCTAATCTTCAACTGCTGACTCTCTGCTTAATTAGTTGGACAAAATCTTGCGGTTTATTAGATTTATAATTCCTGATCTGGATGTTAAGCTCTGGCGCCATCAGTCATTTAGTTCTATACATTAATTAGTTCTTTACATAAGATTTTTCATAATTTGCCATACTTTGCATTGAGGGCTTCCCAGACTATACCATCTTCTATGTAGTGCTAGGTACGCAGTTAAATGTGACAGTCTCTCCTTCACCATAAGTTATGCTCAACACTTCATAGCATTATAGAAGTTTTATTCCAGCTGTGACCAGATTCTGGAATGATCTTCCTAATCAGACAGTTGAATCAGTGGAACTTAAGAAGTTCAAACTTGCAGCGAATGCTTTTACGTTGAACAGCCTGACATAAGTCTGCTTTTAGAGTATATATATGAAAGATCTATTTCAACCTTGTTTACTGATCTAAAAAAATTTTATAGTCTTTATCTATTACTTCTCATATAGTTTATCTACTTCTTTTCTCCACTGGACTATTTTTCCCTGTTGGTACCTTGGGCATGTAGCATCCTGTTTTTCCAACTAATGTTATAGCTTAGCTAGTAATATATATATATATATATATATATATATATATATATATATATATATATATATATATATATATATATATATATATATAAATTATATATATACATATATAAATCATATATAAATCATATATATATATATATATATATATATATATATATATATATATATATATATATATATATATATATATATAAACCATATATGTATACATATATATATGTATATATATATATATATATATATATATATATATATATATATATATATATATGTATATATATATATATATATATATATATATATATATATATATATATTTATATATATATATATAAACCATATATGTATACATATATATGTATGTATATATATTTATATATATGTATATATATACATATATATATATATATATATATATATATATGTGTGTGTGTGTGTGTGTGTGTGTTTATGTGCGTTTGGATATGCTTGTGTATAAGCATGATTGGAGGCATAATGAAAGGAAGACTAGGAGAGAAAACCGGGAATTAAATTTTGAAGATGCTTTATGGGAATCATTCCATAACCTGGTTGCTTGGATTATGAGGATTTTTCTTTCAGTGTTCTCTGTTTCACAATGGTTAATCCTAAATTCCCGGTTTTAATTCAAAGGTTTCCTCAAAATAATTACCCCTTTCATCGAAACCCAAGAAGAAACTTTTCCACTTGTTTTTGTTTAACAAAAATACTCTGTCAACCTTTAATACCGGATTTGTTCTATATGACCTATATATTCTTCATTACAATATAGACAAATTGCTCTTGAATATCAAATACACTGGCATGTGTTTTCTGCAGACAACCTACTCTATGAGCAAATGTTCCAGTGTTTTTGTTCTGTCTTTCTACTTAAAAAAAAAAAAAAAAAAAGTATTTTATGAAAAACCAAGAGACTAAGAAGTGTAAAACAGTAAAATTCTTAGACACATACAAAAGTACCCTTGTTTATTTAGAATCATCATAAATTAGGAATGAAAAATAATTCTTCAAATTTGTAGTAATTCTCTGACACATGCATACAATTATATATATATATATATATATATATATATATATATATATATATATATATATATATATATATATATATATATTTATCTATCTATCTATCTATCTATCTATCTATATATATATATATATATGTGTGTGTGTGTGTGTGCGTGTATGTGTGTGAATGCAACATACATATAATTGTATTACCTATTGAAATATATATCTTTGCAATATGCAAACTAACATTTATAGTTTAACCAGTAAATTTAGTAGTCAGTATAATATTTCTCAACCGGCACTTTGACCTTCAGAACCTTCTTGAGGATTAACCATTATTGTTAACGGCAAATATAAGTGCGTTTACCAAAGCCTTCTGGCGGATATATACAGTATATACTCGTCCAATAATTGTATTCTTCCCACGAAACCTCGCAAAGTTTGATGTCATATAAATATTTAAACACATTAAAGTCTATTTTGCATTACTCTCGATCAAAATAGTTTTTTGATGATCATTGTGGTAGATCCCTTATTTCGTAGTTATTTTTTCTAACAGAAAGTTCATAATGTCAATGTTAATGTCAATGATGCCTCTTAGCGACTGCTCGATTGAATAACTTGTTTACGTGAGACACATTCAGCGATTATGAAATATGAAACAAAATTGAAATTGCTAATTATATGCCATAACATAATGAATCTTTATATCCTCCAATAAAAATGTTAATAAATCAGTCCGTTCTCTTCTGAGAGACCGCTGCTATTTTTATTTTGTTATGGATCACTGTTTTCTGTTCAATATATATTTTCTATTTTCTCTTCTAAAAAGTGTGAACGTAATATCAGATTTGTTTGTATAGTTTATTTTTGCTCGGAGATTACCATGAAGTAAATAAATAGCAGATCGACAAAGTATAAATTGATATCGCAATATTTTGATATTACAGTGTCAAAGTTTTCTTTCAAATAACTTTAGCTATCAGCTCTTACAATTTATTGTTATTCTCTCTCTCTCTCTCTCTCTCTCTCTCTCTCTCTCTCTCTCTCTCTCTCTCTCTCTCTCTCTCTCTCTCTCTCTCTCTACTTTTACTTTCATCCTCTCAAATCAATGGATCTCTAAATCAATAGTGAAGCTACAAAAACTCCCTAAACTTCCCCTTCATAATCCTGGTTCTATTATGACAAGCTGAGCGATGGATTGAATCCCTCAAAGTGTTGCCTAACTGGGGGGGTTGAACACTGAGGCGACTCACTAATTGGGGATCGGATTCCATCGCCATCTATAGACGGATCAATACTCGTTAAGATTAACTCGTTCATGGTGTCTATAGTGGGTTGATGGGGGCCCTCCTTTTCCCATGCCTATCCCTCCCCCCATTCCTATCCTCCCCTCGAGAGAAGAGGAGAAGAACAAGGATCCGAATCATAGACAGAAAGAAGTGAGAGAAAAATTTTCATTGAATTCATTTCAACTGACAAGTTACTTCAAAGTAGCGTGACACTATTTCATGGTCGTAATTCATCAATTCCTCCATTTTAAAACTGAAATTCCCTGAGTAAAAAATCTTGTTTGCTTTTGTAACATATTTAAGCCTCTTTTGATGAGGTATTTTTCTAAAAAACATTTATTAATTTGTCTGGATGTTGTATTAAACCAACTGAACAACGATTAAAGCAGATTGGAAAACCCCATAACTCCACTTCTTGGAAGTTTCGTGATCGGAACTTCCTCACTTTCATCAACGAAGGCGGAACTTATGTTGGAAGTTGCCAGAATTCTGAATGCGCTTCGGAAGTGGAGGGCGACTGATATGACCCACTTACTTTGCGCGCTGTCCGGCTTTTTCGTCAGACATATCATAACATACTTTTTTCAAAACACTACATTGTGAGCATTGTTCATGCTGCAGGAGTTTTCACTTTTCATTTGATTAATTCCTGCGTCACTAAACAAAAAGAATATTAGTAGTAAATGAAACATGACCAGTTAAGCTCTATTGAATATTGGGGAAGAAGTTACAATGGATTAGGGATTTTTGTTCCCACGCTCACAAAACAAGATTGAGGGAAGTTGTGTAACAATCTACGCAAATAAACGAAAAGAAACAGAATATAAAATGAAAATACTGTTACGGCTTTACTTTTCATTGCTTTTTATTATAATCTCCCACAGATATATATATATATATATATATATATATATATATATATATATATATATATATATATATATATATATATATATATATATATCATAGCCACGAAAGGAAAAATGAAAAAGACTTGATTGGAGTTAGTACTTTCATCCACTCAGGACATTATCAAACTCAGCAATGCTGGGTTTGATAATGTCCTGAGTGGATGAAAGTACTAACTCCAATCAAGTCTTTTTCATTTTTTCCTTTCGTGGCTATGATACATTTTATATTCATCACGTGTCAGCTTTCGTGATTTCTACACACACACACACACATATATGTATATATATATATATATATATATATATATATATATATATATATATATATATACATATATATATATATACATATACATATATATATATATATATATATATATATATATATATGTATGTATATATATGTATATATATATATATATATATATATATATATATATATATATATATATATATATATATATATGTATATATACATATATATATATATATATATATATATATATATATATATATATATATATATATATATATGTATATATACATATATATATATATATATATATATATATATATATATATATATATATATATATATATATATATATACTGTATATATCTGTGTATGTGTATGTATTTATATACTAAAAGACTTCATATTACCATCACTGAATGAATTTACTAACTAATTCATACATAATCAGTATTTCTTTAGTCACACTTGAATGATCACTGGTCCAGTCATCGTATCCGGCCACATTCAAACTAATGTTCTGCTGTTCATTAAACTAATAAAGATTTTATTGTTTTCTTAAAAGCGTTGCAATAAAATTTAAAGCTTACAAGAAAACACAAGCTTGGCCTACAGTCAACTTATTATCATTATTATTATTATTATTATTATTATTATTATTATTATTATTATTATTATTATTATTATTATTATTACAGCCTCTACTTCACTCAGAGTCCAGTTATAGGAATATTTGTACATATTAATGAAAGAAAAATGTTCTCTAGTTTTCTATTTCTATTTCTTCTCTCAGAACAGGTGGTAGAATTATCAGGAACGAGTCTTGCTCTCCCCATATTATATGGTTGTAAGATTTAAATCATTGGCTGTGGGTTCTGACGTTCACTGTATTAATCCAAGGTATATCACACGTCATTGTTAACGGAAATCTCTCTCTCTCTCTCTCTCTCTCTCTCTCTCTCTCTCTCTCTCTCTCTCTCTCTCTCTAGTTTGTGAACACAGATTAGAATGTTAAGTGAGAAGTCTATGTAGTAGTGATGATGGCCATTTTTTATAGTGTGGCTCTTTAATCTACCTTAGTAGTCTTTATCAATGCAATGACCATCTACCTCAGACGCCAAAATACATGTTTCAAATGATACCTGATGAGGAGATCAGCATTTTTGTTTCTTCGTTGTTAATGCCATTGATGACGTCACTCACTGAAATCAACGCCACGGTTTTGTTGTGACATAATATAAAGAAAACTCCTGACCGAGAAACTAATAGTGCTATAGAGGTTAGAAAATGTTTCCCCGTGACGTGTAAGTTTCCTCGGTTTACTGTATGTAAGGCTTCTTATAGAGCCGTTTTAAACGGGTAACTTACCGACTTCTATTATTCTTTTACCTGACCCTCTTTATGACGTCCATAATTCCTGACGGATTCTCTGGGGTCGCATTTGCTTTATGCCGTTATCATTATGTATTTGTAGTTTGCTTCATTTCTTTCTTTTTTTCCTTTGTTGATTATAAGGCTCATATTTCGGTTAAAAAAATTCATTTGCCTCATATATAGAAATGATCTCATTTTAATTCATATGCAAGGTCGTTTAGGTGCCTATCTTAAACTTCCTTCCATAATAATGCCACTCGGATAAAACAAACTCACTGATGACTAATAATTGCTTCTTGAAATAAAGATCTTAGTTTTTCTTTAATCCATAAGTCATTGTTTATCTAATTTCCTTCACTCGGCTGACAGTCCCCACCTTTTACCCCTCATCTGGAGACACCTACTTGTCATGTAATGCAGGTGTTAAAGATAATAGCAAAGTTTGAATTTAGCCGCTTTTAATTGACATGACAGTGTCCTTGTTACTCCTGAGTTTTCATATCTTCATAAGTTACAGGTTTTCTGAAAGTTAATGTATCGTGAAAATACTGTATATCAGTTGCAACACTCTTCCGCTGGATATTTTTCTGTACAACTGAGGTGATGCATTACATTGAGTCACACAATATTGCATGGATAATTTAGCACTTTAAATGAATATAAACTTAATTTTCCATATTCTTATCACCCTGTAATTGTTATTATTCATTACAGATATCAAATCGAGTAACACAAACACTTCTCAGTAATCAGATTTATTGAAGAAACTGTACTCATATGGGCTACAAGATCGCCAGAACCTCCTATAGGTCAGTGGAAAGTGCTGTTTAAACTACTGGCAACGAAAAAGGAAGACAGCAAGGTTACTCTGAAGATGAATAGCCAGCGATTCCGTCCAGTGAAGAGGAGAAACAAGAGGAGCCACATTTCAAACGGGATTGGAAGGCTTACGTAAAACTTTAATAATTGGAACGAAGGAAAGAAATCGCGCAATCGAAATAAAACTCATTACTTTTTAGAAACTAGTTTGAAATTTTTGAATCAAGTGATCCTCCATGGTCAGCCAGGTAAAATGGAGCATTTGGGGGGAAGTCCAGTTGAATTAAAATGGGTATTATCACAGTTTTCCATATAGACTAACAATCATAGAAGTCATAAACGTAAATGAAATCAGATTTTTAACTAAGCAATGAAGTAAACGGAGAATGTGGGAGAAACTCACAACAGATATTTTCTTAAAAACTAAAAATGATAAAACACTAAGGAATTAGATTGTAAACAGACGCATAACTTCATGGAAAATGAGAGTAAAAATGCATTACACTCGTTATAAGAAGCACCTTCTGATAATTACCATTTAATAGAAAAATAAGTTAGAAGTCGTCTGAAACATTAAGTAATTCATGTTCATGATATTATAAAAATGAAAGCTATTTACTCTTAGTTCTAGTTATTTATTTCGTTAACAATAATTGTTTAGAGCGATAATATGAAATACTATTTCTATAATTGACTGAAAAGCAATTTGAGATGAATAAAGATTATCTGTAAATAGAGTTTATTCATAGGAAAATAGGTCAATGAAATTCCAGCATTGCCTTATGTATCGTAAATAGATGTGTATACAATATTTAGAGTTTCAGAACATTTTATACTTTTTCGATGTATCGTAAAGTATTTTATCTTGTCCAAGGTATGCTTCTAATACCTACGTGAGCTAAATAAGTGTTATAAATGTATATTGATCCGGTATGCATCGCAATTTACTCATCACCCTACCAACAATGGTGATATTTTGGTAAACTATAACACATTTTCCAAGGTTTAAAAATTTACAGGTCACTCATGAATGGCACTGACAAGGGACAGTGGCATAGCCCTAGCAAGCAGAACAATGCCTTAGAGACTGATCATGCGCCCAAGGCCCCTCCCCACCAAAGCTGAGACCAGGGAGAGCCAGGCAATGGCAGCTGATGACTCAGAAGATAGACTTATAGGTAAAGACTCCCCCAAACCCAACCCCCATCCTTACCTCAGAAGGATGCAAAACTTTAGCGCTCGCTCTCTCTCTCTCTCTCTCTCTCTCTCTCTCTCTCTCTCTCTCTCTCTCTCTCTCATTACTGAAATTGCATACACTAAAGGAATTAACGATTTTAAGTGGGATTCGAACCTTAGTCTAGTTATCACCAGGCAGAGACGTTACCAATAGTCCACATCGACCCTGTACTTTAAAACTCAAATGTTGCTTTTCCTGCATCCTTCTGAGTTTCCATGATGTTTTCCTTTGAAATGAACGTCACAGTGCTGAATTATTGTGGATTATGGACAATATCTGTCGCTGTTGCAATTTAATATAAATTACAAAGTTGCAACGAAAAAGAAAGACTTAGTATATCGCACAGATACAAAATTAACAGGAACACTCACCATTTTTCTCCTAAAAGAATAAAGCTCCTCCGCCTTCGTATGCTTTACAAGCTATGCAAGATATTAAGGGTATAGACCGGTCTAACCTAATCCACCCATCGACATTGAGAAGCATCACTTATCTTGGTGCTGGAGCTTTTCAAGAAGTGTTCTTTGAAGTCAAGACGTGTTTCGCTATATCACATGTGAACCGTCGAGATATATATATATATATATATATATATATATATATATATATATATATATATATATATATATATATATATATATATATATATATATGTGTGTGTGTGTGTGTGTGTGTGTGTGTATGTATATATATATATATATATATATATATATATATATATATATATATATATATATATATATATATATATATATATATATATATATATTCAAAATGAACATCACACACACTAAAGACGTTTCCGCGCTGTGTACTGAGCGGCTGCTTATAGTAGAATGTGAAAGTTTTACTGAACAATTGCTGGAAGTCACCTATTGTCTAAAGACTCGACTGTCCAAACCGCTTGTTATCGCAAAACTTAATACTTAATCGTTTATCTTATTCAATTATTTTAGAAAATTATTATATTATTTTGCGTAAATACTTTAATAGTAAAATCTTTGTTTTACATTTAAGTCAGTTTATAACCAAATTATTTACTTTACTATTTCCATTACGGGTCCCGCGATCTTGAGGAGTTTGTTCAATGCTTATTTTAGCTGGAAAGAAACAATAAGGAATTATTTATTACCAACCCCATGGCTATGATTACCTAATTCATAACATCGCTGGGCAATTTTACGTACAGGAAATTACATACCTAATCTGATATAAAAAAAGACAGCCATGGGCTTGAGCTATAATACAATGCACAACTATAGCAAACAAAAAATATATTGTTCAATAATGCGTAATGAAGATAGAAATAAGAAAATCAACTCCTTGTTGTTAATCCATTTATTGTTTTTGTAAATGCTTTGCCTCAATCATCCTTTGTGATGATCTATTACCTTGCGCTCTTTTGAATCATTTCAATTTAAAGCAACTCCATTTTCTTCCATCTTTTTATACTGAAGACATCTTTTTCCGCTTTATGCCATGTGTAATTTGAGATTTTTAAGTCAGCACAAAATTATGTTTTAAATTCGTACCGTTAATTCTTTTAATTAATGTTTAAAGGATTTTCTTACCCTTCAGAGGGCAAGTAGCCCGTAAGGGATAATTTTCTTTTTAATATTTACAAGTCTAGTGAATACCACATTTCTGACATGTATCAGTTCATGTTTCAGTCCTTAGGCGCACACTTTAGGTCTCTGCTTAGGAAATTAGAACTACTGTTTGCACATGCATGCAATACTGAAGTAAATCGCTGTCCTCTTAATCCTTCTTCTTGCAATTTTTGCTGAGAGTTGCTTGTTCTATGCGACAGCACAGACAGTGAATATTATGAGTCTCAGAAAACGTAGCATTAAAAGGCTAAATGATTGTATTTCGTGATAACATGATGGAAATTAGTCTGCTGTTAGAGGAAATAGGTGAATTAGTTCGACAAGCTATATTTCTAGCTCACCTATACAACGTCAGAGAGCACTTTTGCAAAAATAATATACAGCAGTATAATAATAACATACTAAGACGATTTTTTCGTAGGCTCATTATTTGTAAAAGTACCCTTTAAAGATTTAATTACACATCTCACAGCTTTCTAAGATACCAGGCATTTACCAAGAACAGTCTCCCCAAACGATCGAGAAATTTCGAATGGGCATACATAGATCGACGCCAATGCAGAGGTCAATTGTAGTTTAGCAAGTAATAATAATAATGATAATAATAGTAATAATAATGATAATAATAATAATAATAATAATAATAATAATAATAATAATAATAATAATAATAATAATAATAATAATACCTTAGAAAGCAGAGTTATCGCTTACCACTGACTGAATTTAAATTAAAAAAGCGACAGAAAGACAGGGTGATGTATATTGCAGCTGTACCCGAAAGTTATGACCCGGGGCATTGTGAAGCCCTGTATTGACGTTCCCAGAAAGTTGCTCCTCTGCAACAAATAAATCATGCTGTAAATGGAAGTAAAGGAAAGGTTTCAGTGTGAGATTACTGATATATTTCATCTCATGACATACATACCACAGGAGATATAGTCCAGTCTAAAGACGGTGTCATCAGCATAGTATTTGTAAATCGTTACCTTTAAGTTGCAAATGAAAAGTGTGACCAAACTTCTTGCAATCACTAAGCTATTAGAAAAGCTGGCCTCCACAAAGATCATATATATATATATATATATATATATATATATATATATATATATATATATATATATATATATATATATATATATATATATATATATATATTTGTAAAGATGTAAATTGGGGCAGATTATTGCTTTTCGAGAGCTTGAGAGAGCTCCACAGGGAGGGTCGTTCTATCATTTGTCTAACCGGTTTCTAATTATAAACAAACATTGTAAATCAGCAATGACGTCTCTAGGTTGTAGTTTCTATTGCAAAGGAAGCTGAAAATAGGTTTCTAAAGATAAATTCTTTGCATTACCACACTTTAATTACATTGATTATATTAGGGACATCGGGTGCCATATTACGTCAATGGAAGGATTTATTTATTTGTTTATTATTATTATTATTATTATTATTATTATTATTATTATTATTATTATTATTATTCATCTATGTTATGAGGTAGTAATTTTGGTAGTATTACTAGCTTTGTTATCATTAATGTTTTTAATAGCTTTTATATGAAACTTCTCCATCCACTCTAAAAAAAATCACCAAAATATATGACAGTGATTTTCTTGTGCAGGGTCGGGCTAGGTCACGTTAAACGATGGATAAAAACAGAATACCATTCTTTGAGAGAGAGAGAGAGAGAGAGAGAGAGAGAGAGAGAGAGAGAGAGAGATTTGGTGTTACCATTGAAAATTCTCAAGTTCCAGAAGCAGGGAAGATAACAGTGATTTATACGTAATTGCTGCTTTGAATGGCTTCTTGTGATTTTTTTTTTTTAAGAATTGTTACTTAATGCATTCCTTTATTGGGATTTGTTTTAATAAATATGAATTTGAATCATCTTTCACTAACCACAAAGTAGGGAAAATCAGTATTAGAGTCCTTGAAATTCACATACCACTCAGTATGATCAAACTGCAGGACCGTCACAAAAACGTAAGAAATATGTATACTGTTAGAAACTGCATTAAAAAACGGCAAATACCTAGCAACAATTATTCCAGGATTTTTACCGTTTTTAAAACATATCTTGACGTAAAGGAATGATATTACGGTCACCAACCCGTAAAAGATAATAAAGTATGGTAAAATTACGATCGTCTGTGTTTTACTGAAATACGACTAAAAACAGGATACTTTTACAGAGAATTTCCGATTAAATTTACGGTTTTTTTTAACTGTGTAGACTGCATATTTAGAAGTAAGAAAGAAAATTAAAAGTCGATATGAGTAGTAAGAAAATGAAATGAACTCTCATACGAAGAGTAATTTCTAAATAAATTCTTCAGATTTGATGAGACTCCTGTCGCAACTTACGAGGCGAAAAGCAAGAACTCATTAGCAAGAACTGCTCAAAAAGAAAAGAGAAAAAGGAGCATAATGTTGTGTGTGTACAGCTTTGGCGGGAACAAGGACTGTCAAATGAAATGGTGCGTAATCTGGGCGCATAATTTTAGCGCGTAATTTTCCCGCGTTAATTTTCTCGCCAACAATGTGATCAGGAACCAGTTAGCGGTCAGAGGAAGCGCCTTCGGATGTTTCTGCGGTGTGGCTGACGATCGCCTTTTTACTGCAGCGATGTTGGCGGAAAATTAGGGAGTTTCAGGACTGAGATAGCGACTCGGCTTGATATCCGCCGAGGGAGGCGAATACGTGGTAGTGCCTGTGAAGTGCCCGTCTCTTAATGACAACAGGCTAACAGAGAATTGTAAGGATGCAAGCTAACGGAAACCAGACTCTTTCACTGTCTCTAGAGCGAATGATAATAGAGCCAGCAGAGAGAGAGAGAGAGAGAGAGAGAGAGAGAGAGAGAGAGAGAGAGAGAGAGAGAGAGAGAGAGAGCGAAATGTATATGACGTGGTGGAAAATGTTTTATCTTATAGCCGTTGGACGT
>NC_090755.1:47866197-47881197 GCF_036898095.1 Palaemon carinicauda | reverse complement strand
AAATGTAACCCTACAATACTGTCAGTACTGAAAAAATCAATTTTTGCTATTGCTGCCGGCACCTGATTTTTATATCTGTAGGTCTCAAATTACGTATTTAGTACAGTGCACAGGCTCTCGACCTTAGAACTCTGTGCCCTACCTGTTAATGGTGAACTTCAATCACATTTTTTGCTGAAATAATAATATTATTATTATTATTATTATTATTATTATTATTATTATTATTATTATTATTATTATTATTATTATTATTATTATTATTATTATTATTATTATTCTGTATTTATGTAGTGTATAAATAATTGGTGTAAAAACCGTGATAATTTAAAAGTGATAGCGGTTCAAACAGCCTTTATCCCACTGAGAAGGAAAGGGGGAATAAAGAAGAAAAAAATTCGAGCAGTTAAAACTGTTCGACTTTTTAGAATTTTATTATTATTATTATTATTATTATTATTATTATTATTATTATTATTATTATTATTAATAGTAGTGGTAGTAATAGTAGTAGTTATAATAATTATAATTATAGCTATTAATGTCACTATCATTAGTAGCATTATCATTTACCTTCCTCTTATCATCTTCCTTGACTCACTAGCAGTATAAAGCTGAAATGAGAGCCCCTTGATTGAATACATTTCCTTTTGTTGTCGTTTTTTTTTCTTTTGCTAATTTTGACGAAAGTTGTATAATCAGTAAACGTAAATTTCTTGTATTCAATAGGCGTATAATCCATCCTTAGAATAAAACTTCACCCAACCACTTACCATCTTTTTTTTCAATTGAGATTCATGGAGGCAAATTAGTTATATTAATGAAATTTTCATCTGGACAGATGTTATTATTAGTAGTATCGATCGTCGGCCTTTATTCTGCTTTTGATTATTGGGATTACTTGCCACCTCTAATTTTCTTTTTATTTCTTTTGAAAATATTTTCAACTTTTAAAGTTTAAAATAAATTAATTACAAGAGCCTGTTCATAAGAACTTGAAGCCACCTTCTGCTAATAGTTTCGTGCGATGAAAAAAAAAAAAAAAATAGTTCAACAGTATATCCTCTCAAAACAAATCTTCATTTTCCTCATTCCCAATATTTAGCAACTTAAGCAGCCGCCTGAAATTCAGGTGTATTTTTCCCGACACTAAAATCAGTCGTTAGCGAAGGAGTCGGGTAGAGAGAGAGAGAGAGAGAGAGAGAGAGAGAGAGAGAGAGAGAGAGTCGACGACCATCGTTCCATCATCTGTTAAGGAGACGGGGTGGATGGAGGAGGAGGATCAGATCTCTTTACGCTCGTTTAAAAGAAGCATCGGTAGCGTAATGGGAGGGAAGGGATTGGGTAGCATTTACTTGGAAGGGAGGGAGGGAGGGAGGGAGGGAGGGTGAAGGGTAAGAAGAAGTCGGGAAATTGATTTGGTGGAAATCTCAAGTTTCGCCTATTATGGACACAGAGCCAATTAGACGCACACGGGGAATGGCCGCAGGCTACAAGATGATACGTCCGGTCTGTGGTCTACCGCAGCTTTTGATAATGATCATCGGACACCCACACTTAGACACACACATTAGATCTGCACGCGCGTGCGTACCAAACTGGCTATAATTTCCTTGTCCATAGCTTTGCAAAGTAAGCGATTATGTTTCATTTCGCCAAATACGTAATAAGCTCTGTCGATGGTTGGATTACCTGGGGGGACAAGGCTGCGATAAGTATGAAAGAGAGGTAGAGTACCATAGGCAGATTCCAAAAGATTCAATTATTTCTTGACATTTCGAAATCATGTTTCCTTTATTTTCTATTCCTCATCAAAAATATCATTTACCAAAAAAAATAAATAAATAAATAAATAAAAAATTAATAGATAAAGCTCTCAATGGATGTGCCCATTTTAACATTAAAATCTAATTTTGTTGGCCAATTTTATAGAGCCCAAAAAGTTAATTTTGCTGTAACAAAATAAAGATTTCAGTTCACTGGTAAGTTTTGTGTGAGGCTTACCGTGTTCTTTACTCAGGTTAACTATCTCATATTGACAGGGCTCATCATATGCCAATTGACTGACATTGTAGCAGGCTGATAAGGGTCTCAACGGAAAGTCGGGCTAGTTATGACTGGTTCATTCAAATAACACAACAAGCTTATATACAAATGGTTAAGGATAACAATGAGATATGGACTTTTAGAAAATTTCTATTACCAGCGAGAGAGAGAGAGAAAGAGAGAGAGAGAGAGAGAGAGAGAGAGTAATCATTTTACAATGTATTAGCATGTATGAAATACACATGCATCACATGGCTCCCTGCCATAGAAAGGCAAGCTGTAGGCGGGTCATCTTGTAAGAGATACGCAGATTTTACGCGATCATTGGAGACCGAGTCTTCTTTGCCACGAATGTTAACTAAGAAAGGCTTTGGTTTGGGTTGAGTAACTAGGAAATGGCCTGTGTAATAGGGTGTCAGCAGTGTCTAGCATGTGTCAGTGCTCACAAAGACATGTCTTGAGGTGTTTGACTCTTTTAGTATGTGATTGTCAGCATGGATGACCAATGTTTCATCATACACCTTTTCAGCAGCTGAGACATCCAGGGCGTCTTTAGGAGTGGTCCTTAATCCAAGACGGGCCCAGGGGAGGTGAGTAAACCAGTTGGAGTTATTGCAGTGGGACATCAAAGCTTTTTTAAGAGGGCGGTGAAGGCGTTCAACCATTCCGTTGTTTGCAGGGTTGTAGGCTGTTGTCTGATGAAAGGTGATGTTCGGGAGATTCGCTAATGATGTCCATGATTGATAGGTGAAAGTGGTACCCCTGTCAAAAGTGATATGCTCAGGGATACCAAATCTCACTATCGACCGCTAGAGTTAGGCAGATGTATATGAGGTAGATATTGAAACTTGCATGAGATTTTCATCAGGCCAACGAGTGGAGCATCAATGACAGTAAACGGGCAACTGTGTCCTTGTGATGTGGGTAGGGGGCCTATTACATCACCATGAATTTGGGAAAAAACACTGAGATTGATGAAAGGTGCCCACTCCTGAATCCGTGTGTCTGAAGTTCAGCATGAAGTACAGGCGCGGACCAAATCCTGTCGGTGGATAGAGATAGGTATCCACAGCCTTGGCCTACCATATTGACGTCATACAGGAAGGTGGCATCAGAGTTGTTGAGGGAAACGTCTTCCCAATGGAGGGATGCGTAGAATATCTTATATGCCTGATACTCTATATGTTTCCATTGGGCTTCTGCCAAGGCATTGTAATCACATCCCAGGTGAATGGCAGCCAATGCTTCTCTTGACAGGGCATCGGCAACAGATTTCCTTTTACCAGGAACATGTTGAAGGGTATAGCTGTATTCAGCCACGGCGGAGAGATGTCGGTGCTGCTGAGAGGACTAGGCATCGGACTTTCAAGTGAAGGTGTGCACCAGGATCAAGTGGTCCATGTAAATGATGAAGGGTGTACCCTCTAAGAAGTGGTAAAAGTAATAAACAGCCAAATACACCGCCGTCAATTCACAGTCGAAGGTAGAAAAGCAGGACTCCTCCTTGGACAGTTTTCTACTGAAAATGACCAATAAGCTAGGGAAGCCATTGACCACCTGCTCAAGTACTGCACTAATATCGAATACGGTGGCATTGGAAGAGAGAAGGAGAGGGGCATGTGGCATAGAAAAAGCTAGAGCAGCAGCAGTTGATTGGGTGTCCTTCACGTTACAGAAGGCCACTTCCTGAAGAGGACCCCATTTCAGATCCCTTTGCTTACCCTTGAAGGAGGCATAGAAGGGGACAAGGGTGGTGGCAATGGCTGGCAAGAAGCAGTGATAATAGTTTATCATGCCAAAGAATTCTTGCAGTGCTTTGACGGTCGAGCACGTGGGGAAGTTATAAACAAATTATACCTTCTAAGGGAGGGGTTAGATGCCTCCAGGAGTGATGAGGTTCCCTAGGAACAATACCTCATTGGCACCAGACTACAAGGCCATTCTGTTATAAGTGGTCAATAATAATGCTCATGTAATGGGGTGTTCCTCTTCAAAGGATAAGAACATGTATGTCATTCCTATAACATAGGCAGAAGGGGAGGTCTCTTAAGATGCCATCCATAAGTCGTTGAAAAGTGGCACCAGCCTTACAAAGGCCAAAAAAAGGAGTAATTGAATGTTTATGTGCCGAAGGGAGTGGTGATGGCAGTTTGGGGATGTCTTCTGGCTTCATGGGCACCTGATAATACCCTTTCAGGAGGTAGAGAGTGGAAAATATCTTCGTTTTATGCAAGTAGGAGGTAACATCAGTGTTGGAAGAGGGTAGTGATCCGGCTCTGTCTGCATGTTTAGACACCTGTAATCCCCACAAGTGTGCAGGGAGCCATCCCTCCTCAGGAAAATGTTTAGCGGTGACAACTATGGACTTGAGGGTTTTTAATAAATGCACATTTCTTTCATTCTGGTGAGCGTTTCTTTAGCAGCTGTAATACAATCCATTGCCTGAGGTCTGAATCTGGCCATTATTGTGGGGCCTGTCATCAAGATGGGGTGATAGATACCGTGTTTGGTGGTAACCGTGAGTGTGTGTCAAAGTTCTGGTCAGATGACTTCCAAGTACGACATGAAAAGGTTGGCATAGACATCCGTGTGTGCACTGATATGGAATTTGAAGTCGGAGGGGGCGGGCTGAAGAGGAGTCAACAAGTATAAGTCTATGTTGTCTAAACTACAATATCCCACATCAACCACAAGGTGGAAATAGGCAAGGAAATCCACAATGGTTATTGGCAATATTACGTTGGATATGAGGAACTTCCAATGGTATTTGGTGCTCCCAAACAGTGGTGTGAGTGTCTTGTACCCATGGGTGGGGATCTCAGATCCATTAGCAGCTACCAGATGGACGTCAACATTCTTAGAATGACTACGTCGTGTCCTAGAGTGTGACATTGATAGAAGGAAATGGCAAGCACCAGATGTCTACCAAATCTGCACATCAGTACCAGCATCATATAAAAAGAAAAGATTAGTGTCAGGGAAGTCCACTGCCACAAGAGATGGGCTACTTAAAAGTTTCATGGCCTCTGACAACCATCCGCACATTTCTTCATAGCAGAATCTGGAGTGGTTGGAGCATAACTGCAGCCAATGGACATTAGTAAGTGGTTATAGAGGTCAATGCTTGGGGCATGAGTGAGGGGAGCCATATGTGTGTAATGGACGGCTTTTTCACTGCTCCAGTATGTCATGGGGAGTCGTCTGTATCCCACCGCATTCACGTCAGCTTTGGTCAGTTTTGAATGATTGTCCTCTTTGTCAGGAATGGAGGCGTTGATGGAGGTCTTGAAGGTGATGAAGTGGCTGTCCATAAGGGCGTCGACTTTATTTATCAAGTCCTTCATGAGCAAATCATCGACTTTGGGGACGGCGCCGCATGCAGGTTTGGGTAGTCATCGTACCCAAAGGGCACGAATTAAGTTCACTTCTCGAGGAGAGCTGTCTGCGGCAGGTTGCAGGAGAGCGATATTGGTCACTTCATTGAGAGCGATCAAAGCCTTTTGATCCCCCAACGGTTGTTGAGAGAGCTGAAAACGCTTGGCTATACAGGTGGCTGGCAATAATGAGTACTGCTCCAGGATATATGCTTTGGAAGCGTTATACTCTATTGGGGTATCCTTTAGTCGCAAAGCCAATCGGAGATTTCCGGGAAAGTGTCCTCGGGAATCGCCATGAGGATATAGTCTGCTTTGCTGCTTGAGGGAGTCACGCCCTTGATGCAAAACTGAACTTCGGTGCCCTGAAACTATGAAAAAGTATCTCTACTGGCAATGAGTGACAGTTTCATTGATGTACGTGGATAAAAGAGTCAAGTTCGATGGGTGGTATCGTCAAATATGAGCAAGAAAGTGGCGGAAAACTGGTTACTCCCTGTATCACAAATCTGGCAAGCTGATAAAGGTCTTAACAGGAAGACGAGCTGAACATGACTGTTTTATTCAAACGACATAACAACCTTATATTATACAAGCGGTTGAGGATAACAATGACAAAAATTTTAACAATTGGAAACATGCAATGGTAAACTTAAACTAACTTTTCTATTTACAGAGAGAGAGAGAGAGAGAGAGAGAGAGAGAGAGAGAGAGAGAGAGAGAGAGAGAGAGAGACTAATCGCTTTGCAATGTATGAGCGTGTACGAAATACATGTGAATTACAACATAATTTCACACCTACGCTGTGTAAAACGAATTCTGTTTTCTTCTATCAGCATCTGCCCAAGTATGTGATCATCTTTTTCACTTCGTTTCATTAGGATTTCGAAGCAGCTTTCTTCTATGTTCCCTTTTGTCTATAGTGCAGTTTAAAAGCAAGTATCATGAGTTCAGTATGATTTTCTTTTCTCTATTTTGACATAAGTAACGAACTTTCTTTCGTCTCAAACTAAAGATTGGTACAAGTTCATTTGATAAATCAAAGACTCTAGCTGCATGATAAAATCATGAATATATCATGGGCCTATGCTGCGTAATAATAGAAATTATGATTGAAATATGACAACAGATACAGAATGTTTTGATAAAATGAAAGACTTCTGTTAGGTAATTATGATTTATTCTTATGAAGGAAATGGAATGATACTGCAGTATAATCACGGCATATATGAATGGAATAAAAAAGATACTATAACGTAGTAGTAGAATGTTTGAATAAAATAAAAGATTACTGCTCCATTAGCATAATATATATGAATTATATCAGACTACTGCTACAAAATTATGAAATATGTGAATTAAATCAAAGGCCACAGCTGCATAATCGTGAAATATGCCAATCAAATAAAATATACTGCTGCATACTTGAAGTATATATGGATAACATCAAAGATCACTGTCCCGTAAACTTGAAACATATCAATTAAACATAAAAAACTGCTGCTACTTAATAGAAAAATATATGAATGAAATAAAAAATAAATTCATAATATGATTCAAGTCAAATACTGCAGCTATATGATTTAGAAATATGATTGAAATAATGAAATCAAAGACTACCACTCAATAATCGCGAAATATGTGAATTACATCAAATAATGGCGTATGTAATTTAGAAATATATGAATGAAATTAAAGACTACCACTCGATAATCATGAAAGTGATTTACATCAAAACCTACTGCTATGAAGTTTAGGAATATATGATCGAAAGCAAAGACTACCAATTCATAATTGTGAAATATGTGATTTATATCACGTACTGCTACCATATACCTTAGAAATATATGACTGGAATAAAAGATCATTACTCCATAATAGTAAAAAGTGTGATTTACATCAAATACTGTTGCTATAAAATTTATGAATATATGATTGATATCAAAGACTGCTACACCATAATGGTCAAGTATCTGATTTACACCAAATATTGCTGCTTTATGATTTAGAAATATATGATTGAAATTAAAGACTATTACACCCTAGTCATGAAATATGTGATTTCCATCAAATACTGTTGCTATATAATTTAGGATTATATGATTAAAATCAAAGACTGCTACTGCATAATCCTGAAATGTGTGATTTACACCAAATATTACTGCTATATAATTTTGGAATATAAGATTCAAATCAAAGTCTATTATTATTATTATTATTATTATTATTATTATTATTATTATTATTATTATTACTAGCTAAGCTACAGCCCTGGTTGTAAACGAACGATACTATATGCACAAGGGCTCCAGCAGGGAAAATAGCCAAATAAGGAAAGGAAATAAGGAAGTAAATAAACTATATGAAAAGTTGTGAACAATTAAAATAAAATGTTTTGAGAACAGTAACAACATTGAAACAGTGCTTTCATATATAAACTATAAAAGAGACTCATATCAGCCTGTTTAACATATAAACATTTTCTGAAAGTTTGAACTATTGAAGTTTTGCCTATTCAACTACCAGATTAGGGAGATTATTCCACATCTTGGGCATAGCTGAAGTGAAACTTATAGAATACTATGTAGTATTACCAATCATGATGGAGAAGGCCTAACTATTAGAATTAACTACATACCTAGTATTGCGAACAGGGTGGTACTGTCCGGGAAGACCTGAATGTAAAGGATGGTCAAAAATAAAAAAAACTTATGCAACATGCATACCCAACTAATAGAACAACGGTGCCAGAGATTGATATCTAGATCAGTAATAAGAAATTTAATAGACCGTATGTTCCTATCCAACAAATTAAGATGGGAATCAGCAGCTGAAGAGCAGACAGGAGAACGATGCTCAAAATCAGGAAGAATGAAAGAATTGAAACACTTCTTCAGAATAGACTGATCAACAAAAATCTTAAAAGATATTCTAAATAAGCCAAGTTTCTCGTGCAATTGAATAAGAGACAAACCTAATGTGTATCTCAAAAGTAAATTTGTTGTCGAGAATCATAGCTAAAATTTTGAAAGAGGCATACAGAGTTAAAGAAACATTATCAATGCTACATAATATCATATTTTGAGTTTTGTTTGGATTCAACTTCATGTCCATAATTTGCACCATACACTAATTCTAGCTAGATCTCTATCAAGGGATTCAACAACAAATCTACTTTCAGGAGATGTAACTGATGTAAAAAGAGTTGCATCATCTGCATATACAGCGAGCTTGTTTGCTAGGCCAAACATCATGTCATATGTATATAATATGAAATTTAATAGGCAAAGAACACTGCCCTGTGGAGCATCAAATATTACATTCCTATACCCACTATAGTGCCCATCAACAAAACTCCTATAGTGCCCATCAACAAAAACTCTTTGCGACCTATTACTCAGAAATTCAGTAATGATGCTAAGAGACACCCACCCACTCCCAACTGTTTGAGTTTGAAAACAAGGGCCTCATGATTAACACGGTCAAAGGCAGCACTAAAACTAAGGCCAATCATACGAACTTCCTGAAAATAATCGAAAGATTTCTGTACAGCATTGGAGTTGTAAAAGGGCATCACATGCTCCAAGGCCTTTACGAAAGTAAAATAGCAAACTAGGGAACAGATGATTGCCTTCCGCAAACACATTAAGAGGTTTTGCCAAAAGATATTCAATAACTTTAGACAATATGGGAGTTATAGAAATTGGGGGGGTAATCAGCCGGACTTGAGCTACCACAAACACATTTATATAATGGAATAACATTACCCATTCTCCAACAAGCGCTAAAAGCTCCTCTTCTAGCTAACAGATAACCATGGAAGTAGAGAAATCTACAGTCTTTATAAAGAACAAAGGAAAAATACAGTTTGGGTTTACACCTCCATAGGCATCAAGGCCCATCAAGGAAGCTTTAATTTCACAATATCAAAAAAACAAACTAGTTAGTTTAGCCTCAGGAAACCAGGAATGAGGTAGATCGAATTTCTCATTACTCTGCTTACTGTTAAACACATCTGCCAAAAGGGTTTCCTTTTCCTTTGGACAGAGAGTGACAGAGCCATCTGGTTTAAATAAAGGAGGAACTGTTGCATCTACACCAAAGAGTGCAGATTTAAGGGTATCCCACCACTTATGCTCCCGAGTTGTACCAGAAAGGGTTTCTTTTATAGCGAAATTGTATTCCTTTTCAAATGATGCATAAACTCTTTAAGCAAAAGCTCTAAGTTGAGTATAGTTATTCCAAGTCAAATCTGATCTGCTACCCTTCCAAGATGATAGGCTTCCTATTTCTCCAAATAAGCAAGTTTACAATCATCACCGAACCAGGGTTTGTCTTTCACTCGGTACCTTAGCACACGAGAAGTCATTCGCCTATCAATTATGTTGACTAGATTCTCATTCAAAGGAGCAACAAGACCAGCACTATTACACAATTGTGATCAATTCAAGCCAAAAAGATCCCTCAAAATACCATGCCAGTCAGCTTAAGATTTTATATAAAACTTACACGAGTATGGTACATTAGTGAGAGGCCGCTCAGTTTTCACTACTAATGAAATCAAGGCATGCTCAGATGTCCCAACTGGAGAACCAATCTTACCTATTATAACGCCAGGGGAGTCAGTGTATACGAAGTCCAAGCAGTTACCTGAAGTAGCTTCACTTATGATTTGCTCACAGCCTGATTCAGAGGCAAAGTACAATGCTCTTAAGCTATGGCGATCAGTAGGAGAAACAGAATTTAAGCACTCAGTAAGGTGAGCATTGAAATCACCAACAAAGACAAAAGAGGCATTTCTATCAGAATTTCAGTACTCAGTAAGGTGAGCATTGAAATCACCAACAAAGACAAAAGAGGCATTTCTATCATCTTGTATTTTAGCTATAAGGGTAAGAAGACAATCGAAGATACTAACATCAATGTCTGGATTGTGGTAGATAGAACACATTTATAGCAGGTCTTATGAGAAGCATGGTACTCAGTCTTAATATGGAATGGCATCCCGATTAAATTTATTGGCTTATTAAAACCCGTTATAAGTAGCTCAGATGAGTGCATCATATTTTTAACCAAAGTTTCTGAGCACAAAGAATTATCATACTGTCTGGAGGCCACTGTAAGATCTTGAATAGTTGCATGGAGACAACGAATATTGCAATACCGTACACGACACTGATGAAGCCTAGGACGTATTGCTCCAGGAGTTTGCTCAATTTCTGCACACAAGATGACAATTAAAAGCAAAAAATAAATTAAATTCACTGAAATTACTGAAATCAAAGACTACTACTACATAATCGTAAATTATGTGATTTACATCAAATACTGCTTCTATATAATATAGGAATATATAATTGAAATCAAAGACAACCCCCACATAATCATGAATTATGTGATTTACATCAAATACTACTGCTATAAAATTTAGAAATATATGATTGAAATCAAATACTGTACTCTATAATCATGAAATATGAGGTTTATATCAAATACTGTTCCTATATAATTTAGGAATATATGATTGAAATCAAAGACTACTACTCCATAATCGGTAAATGTGAAATTTACATAAAATACCGCTGTTATGTAATTTAGGACTATGTGATCGAAATCATGTGCTAATCCTCCGTAATTATGAAATATGTGAATTAAATCGAATACCATAACTCTATAAACGAGGACTATCTGAATGATATCAAAGGCCTCTGCAAGGTAATTATAAAATATTTGAAGCTATATAAACAATTATTTCTGTCAAACGATAGAATACATGAAATCCTGGAATAAAGTAGTCATTAAATCAATCCAATCTAAGTTGAGGTGTAAGCATTTCTTACGTCACTTTATCAGCTAAGAGTTCATTAGTAGGTTGCTTGGTTCATTGATTGATTTTAAGTTTTCTGGCATATTGACATCGAAGGTCATTAACGTCGATATTATTTGTTATAGATAAAGAATGAAAGGAAATTTAATCAAAAGCCATAAAAGCGAATATTCCTTAAAAGAAAAAAAAATCATACTTGAGGGAAAAAGTAAATAAATGTCAGCGATGTATTCTACCACACCGAAACAGACGTGAATTTTGACCACATGCTAAAATAAGCAGTGGAAGTTTATTCCGGAACTTTTTCTTTGTCTTGTCTTCGTGTTCTTTAACATTTTGATAGGGATTATTCGCAACTCCACGAGAATAATTTCCCAAAGAGCCAATACATTAAGAATATGGAGGTGTCAACAAACCCTTCCCTTTGTAAGTGACAACAGCTATTCCAAGAGATGGCGACGTCAAGGATGCGTTCCATTGGTATCAAGGGTGCAGAGCGCTCTCTCTCTCTCTCTCTCTCTCTCTCTCTCTCTCTCTCTCTCTCTCTCTCTCTCTCTCTCTCTCTCTCTCTCTCTTCAGTCAATGCTCATTACGATTTTCATTTCTATTTCTTAATCTAATTTCATTTTCTTCTATATGGCTAATATTCATTTCAGTATTGCAAAAACTGCCTTTTTCATAAATAATTCATCAAGAAAATATTTTCTCCTTAATCCAATTGTTATATGCTAATCTATGATTTCTCAAACGTAAGCGTTCATTTCGAACTATATCCAGCAACGTTTTATTCGTCTTCTTGCACTTTAATGAACATATCTGGAAGAGGGATATTGTACCGAAAGCCTTAAGTAATGGAAACAGTATCGTGGCTCGGGTATCCCGCCGCAATCAAAGAGCTTTACGTGTGAGAATTCGAAGAATGGAGCCGTCACGTTCCTCGAAGAATAGTGTCAGGAATCTGTCCGAAATGTCTTTCCGTTTATGACCGGAATTCTTCATTCTTTCCTTCTCTCTCTTGCGGTATAGAAAATGTTTCTGGGGAAGATGCCGAAGAGTTACTTTGTTTTATGGCTGCATTCACCCACCATTACTGTTCGACTCAAGAAAGGCCCGGAAAATGGGGACGACTTTCTGAATTCTAGGTTTTTTTTTTTTTTTTTTTTTTTTTTTCCAGGTAAATTTAAACTTATATCATATGGCTTTTCTAATCATGAACTTCTCTCTCTCTCTCTCTCTCTCTCTCTCTCTCTCTCTCTCTCTCTCTCTCTCTCTCTCTCTCTCTCTCTCTCTCTCTCTCTCAAATGTAATTTAGCACTAAATCCCTTTTCGTTTAAAAAGAAACATGAATGTGGGTTGTGACATTGAACATAAAGCTTTCAGCTGAATTAAATATAGCAACAATACAAGAGCAAAGATGTCCTGAGGCTTTTTATTGACATGTCTATAAATACGTTTAAAATCAACACCATTCAATACTTTGGAGTGGTTAAAGACCTTGTACATACGCCAAGAAAACTTACATTATTTGGGAAAATGGAAGTGAATCTACGAAATGGGAAAAACGAAAATGATTCTGATGGAGAAGAGTGACTAAGATGAGAACTCAATCAAATGACTTTGAAGAGTTATATTGGCAACAACTCTTTTTGTTGTTTTATATAAAAAGCGCATGAACTACCTCATTAACTCAACTTAAGAAGCAGGATTTTTTTCCAGTATCGTTACACTGTAAGGTTTGTCCACTGGCAATGAGACATGTGATGTCATTAATTTTTTTTTTTTTTTTTTTTTTTTTTGGCTATTATTCTTAGAAATATAAGTGATATACAGATGTGCAATCTCATAAGTATATTTGTACACTTACATACATATCTGCTCAAATTAGTGTACAATAGTGTTCTAGCGTATTTTCAAACTTTATCGTCACTATAAATCCACGTATTTAATCACGCAACAGAGCTATGAGTGGTGGTCCTAGATAATGAATCATAAGGAAACGAAGAAAATTGACTTTGACGCAGAGAGACGCATAAACCGAAGCTGTATAGACGAGCGAACCTAAATCGATGGCGGTGAATGTCACCCTTCCATTGTGCGGCGAAAGCGTTTGAAGTTCCGACTCTCTCTTTCAGACGTCAAGTCTTCAGGTGTTTCAAGCAATCTGCGAAATTAGACGTAGGCTCACGAATGATTGACATGGCCCTCTTTGAAATGACTTGTTCGTTCCGTCTCTCTCCCCCTTTTCTAAGGGACTGGTAGGGGGTGGTAGGCCCTTCTCCTCACCCTAGGATTCCAGCTCCCAGGGTTACAATCCAGACATCGCAGTCTGTAGACTCCATTGATATTTAATCATATTTTCTACCACAACTCATTTAGAATGAAGCATAGTTTTTGTATTATACATGTCAGTGCAGATACTTTTCTGAATGAAATCATTGCGAAAACATTATACAGAAACCATTGGTGGGTCGGACAGAATGTTGTAACTTTTTCGTCCCTCTAAAGTAGATGAGCATGAATTACAAGTCTTTCCTCAATAATATGTCTGCACGAATTTCATCATATTAAAGATCTGTAATTAGTGACGTGTAATTTGTTTATCTCTGCTATATTATCTGTGCTCCTTTATTCCGCTGAGGTTTACCTCTTAGATATTCTTGAGTTTAAGCGCTGTTATTAAACAGTGCGCAGCTAACCCTGGGTTCCCTTAAAAGACTATAGAACCTTATGTTAATGATTAATAATCCAAGAAAGGGTGTTCAGAAATCTGAAACCTCCATCTACCTTGAGTCGTCCACCTTTTCTTTATACAAGACCAGGTTCCCCATCAGAATTTTCTCCTCGTTGCCCCTCCCCACGCGTGTCATAAAAATTTCAAGCCCTTAATTTCTGTAAATGTCCTCATGTGTTTAGAAATCTTGCAAACTAACAAAAAGAGAAACAAACAAAACCCAAGCCATAACCTTAGTCGGAGATACTTAATCCTAACACAGCTACATTTTCATCTAATTGTTAGATGGAATTGAATAGCATTTAGCTAACAATACAATATCATGTTTGATATGAATATAAACTGTAACTCCAAATTCACCGAGGAGCTTATTTTCAAAATTAACCTAAATAGATTGTTAAAATATTTGTCCCCTAAGATTGCCATGTAAATGCTATTGATAAACCAGCTAGCGTCAAATGTTTAAAATCTAAATTCGAAGAATCACAATATCGATGGAACGTCTATCTAGTGATATCAATACAGATAAAAGGTGAAAAATTCCAATTTCAGGGTAATGAAGATATCTTCTTTGTGAAGTTATTAATTTGATTTATCCAGCGATCACTGTCCTAAACGTTTTTCCATTTCAGAAGATGAAGCCATTTCCCCTATATTACTGTGATTTAGTCCGCACGATTTCTCTCCATAATCCTGTCATTTTAGCAGCATATTTATAAAGCCTTCCCGGCAAATACCTTCTTATCAACATTTTAGTAATTGGATTGATACTTTGAATTTGTCATATGTACCTTCCATATATTTCGGATTCTTTGACTTTTAAATACCACATATTCTACACAAAACATGATCTTTATTACTATTATTATTATCATAATAATAAAAATAATAATAAAAATAATGATAATAATAATAATAATAATAATAATAATAATAATAATAATAATAATAATAATAATAATAATAATAATAATAATAATAATAATAATAATAATAATTATTATTATTATTATTATTATTAT
>NC_090755.1:47843697-47861197 GCF_036898095.1 Palaemon carinicauda | reverse complement strand
TTCAGACTCCTATTGGTTGTGCGAACCACTTCCTTAAATTTTGAACTTTTTTCATAAACACGTAACAATTCAATATCTTTTCTTTGGCTATTTTTACATCTTTATTGTTACTTCTGAGCCATTTGTACTACTGTTTTATCAGAATCATTGACCTCACATGAACTCACATGACCATACTCTCTACCTTCATCTTCAAGTGAAACATCTTTCTATTTTCCTTTCACTTCAACCAGACAATGATCAGATGTATGCAAGACACGTCCTCCTGTCATTGCAGCCATCCATTTCATTTTACAATTATTATGTACAAACATGAAAAAGACATTTCCTTTTCCGTAATCTTAATTATGTCTAGCTCTTTGGGGAAAGTACTTATTTCTAGCCAGACCTATCTCAGATACCCTCGCGTTCTCATTGCGTATGTTTACACACCGCCTACCTTTTACAACAAATGCTTGCACCAGTCATTATCTCTACATTTGAATCACACAACGCAACCTCTCTTTCTCGCTCTCCGAACCCCCGCTCTACTCTAGCAAGAAAACTTCTCTCGCACATTTTTTCTACCTCTCTAGAAGTTATGCAGTTCTCATTGCTATCTTTTTTTTCAGATTCAACACTAGATAAACCGTCTGATGTAACTAGAGCTACATGTATATGACGACAGTTGGATAACCAGTAATGATCAATCAATGGGCATGAGTCTGAATTATGTGCACAAACACTTATATACAGTATTACCTCAGTTTACGAGTAACTCAGAAAACGAGCAAATCGGTATACGACCATAAAAGTTCTACTCTGTATATGAGCATTGTATCAGTCTATGACCAAATATTTCCCTTAGTGTTAGAATTTTTTGTGGAAAAATACTAACAATAGCACGCAATGTGCAGAAAGCAGTAATGTGAAGTCAATAGGCCATCTACGCAGTGCTTGCAGGATTTTTATGCAATTCTTTACTACTTTGCTCATATACCACTCCTGCTCAGACCTTAACTCTTTCACTTTCTCCACAGGACACATACTAGCGTCACCTAATGTTATCTTATGAGTTTTTTTGGCAGTGTCCTTTTATCAAATTGTGACCGTGTGTTCTTTTTAGAATTGTGATCGTTACTGATTATGTCAAGTTGAAAGAATACAGCAGTATCTAGACCAGTGGTCAGGGAACAGGGGTAAATTACCCCAAATGGGGTAATTTAAAAAATTTCGGGGCTAATGTATGTGCTATAGATGTGGATGTACTAAGTGAAAGAAATGAATATGAAAGTTGGAGAAAAAAAGGGCATTGAAAAGCCCAAGATCACTAAATCACAGATATGAAGAAATGCCAGTATTGACATTGGTTGATATCCGATGCTAGTACTTCCTCTATATTTTATTATACAGGTCATCTATTGTATGACATTATTGCAAGAGAAATTAGTTCTTAAGAATTTGGAACCAGAAGTGGAAGCTGTGTTGAATTATATAATTCATACGGTCCATATTGTGATAGGGCATTCACTAAACAAGGATGTTTCGGGATTTACGTGAAGAATGAGAGGCTGATTATTCAACCCTTCTTTTCCATACGGAAGTGAGGTAGTTTTCACGTGGAAATGTCTTGAATAGAATGTGGGCTCTTAAACTTAAACTTGAAATGTTTCTGACTAATCAACAAAGCACATTTGGAGAGAGGTTCAGAAAATCAACCTGGTTAGCTTTTCTTGTGTACATAGTTGACATTTTGTGGTGTGTAAATGCACTGAACAAGGAATTACAAGGAACGAAATTGGAACCATAAAAACCAATAAGATTGTTGTCTTTCTCAACCTGGCGAAGTTTTTGGAAGACTATAGTCTTAGTGACATGAAGGACGCTGGTGCCAACACATACTTAGGAATATGTTTTGTGACTACTTTCCAGAGCTTGATTCTCACACTGTTAGTTGTGTTGTAAATCCCTTCAAATATGAATTGGATGATTTATCTGAAGGTTTGGCAGTGAAAATAGTATGGAATTTGAGACCAAGGATGACCTCTAAGTTTTTGGATGTCGAAAACTGCAAAGGCTTATAAAACCGGACATTTGGAAGCAACTCGAATGCTGCTACCTTTAGCAACAACCTACATTTGCGAACATGGTTTTTCACCTTTGTAAAATCTATGAACAAACTACAGAAAGTCATTGGATCCTGAAGACAGCAACCAAGTAGCAGTGCTATGAAAAAAATTTGTAATTTTTCCAACGATGGGGAGAGCTGATATGAATAAAATATTCAAGTTTTCGATGATCTGTTTTTCATTAGTTTTATTGTGTCATTTCATTCCAGAAAAGGTAAAAAATGATTACCATTATAGTGAATTTAAGTAGCCTCCCAAAAGCTCGGCAACGCCCCTCTCATCTTAATGCAATAAACCCTAAAACTAACCCAAAATACATTCAGTAATTGGTTTAGAATGTAATTTGTAAAGTTACTAATGTTTGTATGAAATCGGCCTTATGAAAAAAAAAGCTTGTTTAAAGGTGAGCATTGATGATTGGAGCAGAATCGTCATTGAAATCATTTCATCATCATTAGTAAGTATACTGGGTGGCAATGGTAATGATAATCTTAGAGAAATGCGTCGTTTGTAATCATGGGGGCGTAAAGTATGTCATTAATTTGTTGCCGGATGCATTAGTGGAAAGCCTGAACACCGTCAAGGGGTATCCTTTGTTCAAGGTTTCTTTTTTAATGTCATTTAATTTGCACTAGTTTCAACGTCACATTTAAGATTTTGTCCCACATCCCCGGATAATTCTTTGGTACTTATCTGCTAAAAAAGAGCCATGTTGAACCCTTTCTCTTAATTACCACCCACTTATTAGCAGTATTGACATTGTAATTTTGTTTCACGATCCTATATCAAATAATATGAACACCATTATCTTCTATAGCTCGGAATATTCACAAATTAAAAAGGAAAAAATTTTTCACGGTGTAATAGCTGACCAAAACTTTTGAGATATGGTTAAAAAGGTTAAAATGTAAATATTTTCAAATATTTTCATGGCTACAACTGGTTACTGCTTATAAAAAAGTAGCCGACCAAAACCTTTGAGACAAGGTTAAAAGGGCTAATATGTCAATATTTTCAAATATTCCCATGGCTACAACTGGTTACCGCTTATAATAAAACACCCTAATATAAAGAAAAAATCATATTTTTTTACTACTAGCTCACCTTAACCATCATTCTTATTCAGCTCCAGAACTATAGAAAGTTTTTAGAAGCAGTTTTTGGCCAATCAGAGACCTCTACTTTGCCAGACTTTTTTTTTTTTTTTTTCTTTTTTTTTTTTTCTTTTTTATTAGCTAAAAGCTTCGTTATCTACCAAGAGGTTTGGAAGAGCTCTTCCTATTGGTTGGTGGGATTTTTATCCAAGATTCCCTATTTCTGTCAAGATATTTCTTATTTAAGAATCTTTATTTTCAAAACCCTATATTTCGCATTATATGCATCATCATATATGTATATAAGAGACTTTATTGTATTTTCAAAGAAAGAATATAATAATTTCTTCGATAATTGACTGCATTTCGCATTATATGCATCATCATATATGTATATAAGAGACTTTATTGTATTTTCAAAGAAAGAATATAATCATTTCTTCGATAACTGACTGCATTTTCCCATGTTTTAAAGATATCAATAGACAGCAAGATCTAAATTAGACATTGGCCAATAGGAGCTTGCCATTCGAGTAACTGTTAGCAAATTGTTGTTTGCTCATTCAGTTACCTAAAAGAACCAAAGGACATCTCAAATACGCAAAATATATTTTAAAGAAAATAAGCCTGGTGGTGTAGGAAGGATCAATGAGCCAGGAAAAAAGAAAAGATTGAAAATCGGCCGAGCCATTTAGGAGTATTGTTTTAATTTGGTGGGCGTAGGTATCTGTGGGTGCGCTGATGTGGATAGCGAGGTTGGAGGGGCCGGGTTTAAGAGGTATCGACAAGTACAAATCTAAGTTGTCTAACCAATGGTGAGCGACATCAACCAGGAGGTGTAAGTGTGAGAGGAAATCTGCACCAAGGATGGCAATGTGACGTAAGCAACGAGAAATTTCCAATTATATTTGGCACTTCCTAACAAAAATGTGAAGGTTTTGTAACCAAGGATGGGTATCGCAGATCCGTTGGCAGCTACAGGCAGACGTCAGCAGACTTAGACAGACTACATCGTGTCTTTGAGAGTGGCCTTAGCAAAACAGAATAGCAAGCACCTGTGTCTACCAAAAATCGCATGCCCGTACTTACATCATATTAAAAAGAAAAGATTAGCAATATGGGAAGACACCGCCACAAGTGATGGCCTACTTACCTATTTCTTGGCCACTGACAGCCATTCGTGCGTTTCTTCACAGCAGCTCCGAATCTGGAGTGCCAGTAGCATAACTGCGGCCGATGGGCGTCAGTAAGTCGCTGGAGAGGTCGTTGGTTAGAGTGTAAGCAAGGGCTGGTATATTTGGGTGGTGGACACCTTTGTCATCGCTCTGGCACATCACTGGATGGTCGTTTGTTTCCTGCCTCATTCCCGTCAGTTTCAGTAGATGTTGAATAGTTGTCCTCTTCGTCAGGAGTGGAGGCGTTGACAAGGTCTTTGAAGGTGGTGAAGTGGCCGTCCATAAGGGCGTCGACTTTGGTCATCACGTCCTCCATAGGCATAATACCGACACTGGGTATGGCAGCGCGTACACGTTCGGTTGAGTGTCATACCCAAGGGGCACAAAGTAGGTTCACCTCATGAGGAAAGCCATCTGCGGCAGGTTGCAAGGGAGCAATACTGGTCATTTTCCTGAGGGTCTCCCCATAGTTATTGAAAGACCTGAAAAAGTTGGGCTATGCCGGCGGCTGGGGATGGTGAGTTATGATTCAGGAGGTATTTTTCTAGGGCGTCGTTTGCTATTGGGGTGTCCCCTTGCTCGCAAAGCCAATTTGAGATTTCCATAAAAGTGTCCTTGGGGGATTATCGTAAAAACATAATCTGCTTGATACGAAACTGAACTTCAGCATGCTGGAACCAGGCGAATGCTTCTCTGCTCGCAAAGTGTGCCAGTTTCACTGAGGTGGCATGTGCTGAAGAGGCAGGTTTGGCAGAAGGCATCTGCAAACAGTAGGGGACAGCAGTGGGGGGTCAGGCTGGAGGGAGCAGACACTCTACATGTCACCAATATAGGAGCAAGCAATTATGTTGTAACTGAGAGACAAAGAGAATGCTACTAAACTTTATTAGACAGACATCAATCTTGAATAGTAGGACTTATGAGCAAGAACATAAAAAAAAATTTCAAACAAAATTAGGCATGAACTATCAAGTTTATACACATTGGTTTATTAACAATGTAGGGAAGAGAAGAGCGAGTGATAATATAACAATAAAATCTTTATAGTGTACGATCTTGTATGAAAGACTTGTGGTACAACACCAACAACAACAGGCTCCGATAACCACTTACAAGGAAGATCCATAACATGCAAGGGAACTCTAAAATACCATCCATCCACCCAACAAATGGGAACATGCTCCCCAGTAACCGAATACTCGGTCACAAGGACAACTTTCCTCAAAACAAGAGACTAGGCACAACCAGTATTACATATGATCCATACAGGAAGCAGCAAAACACCATAAACTATGATAATAGTTTATGGTGGTTCGCAGAATATGGTCAGAAAGCCTTATTAGCAGTTATTGAAGAAACACTGGAATTAGCAGGTTTCCTGCCAAAATTGTGGTCATCTATAGTGTTAACCTATACCAGTAGCACACTATAGTGAGGCTTTGGTAGAGTAAGAGCTTTTACCTTCTTTCCTATTCAACTTTAAGCACTCAGACATCATATGACCTGGTTTCTTATAATAATTACACATTACAGAACTGCTACTATTTGAGTGCTATTCAAACTGCTGCATGGAGACTTACCATGGGAATCAGAACTAGACACATGATCTACAACATATGCACTAGTGCACTTATCAGTGTCCCTATTGTCTTTTAGTCTATTAAACATGTTATCATGTGACCTTGACCTTTTTTTTTTTGAGCCATTGCATAATCATCTGCACAAACAGCTGTTTCACGAAGGGTGGATAAGTTTTTCTCATTTAAATATACCTTAATATTCCCTCAGTAACGTAATTTTTAAACTGCACGATCAAAATAATTTCCCGTAATCTTTTAAGATTTCCGGCCCATATGCCAACATATGGGGGTATAGGACGAAAAACACGAGATCCTGAAATAATTTACTGAGCTTTGTATGGCAATGAAGAATATGCATATGATATATTTTGTAAAAATTCCTCTTACTTTCATAGTTACGGTGTGATTAGTAAAAGTAACTCAATAATTCAAAAACATTGATCCCTATAAGAAAATACAGTATTTCTTCTGTTATCGTAAATTTTGAGAATTATTACATTTTAGTATAAAACAAATTGTGAGCAATGGCATCTGTATAGATTCCATGAATTACAAGATGAAGTATTACACAGTAATTACACCCTTCACCTTTCAGTGCTAGCACAAATCTCATAGGGAGTAAACGTTTTAGTTTGACCTATGACATTCACTCGTTTTTAAGTCATGCCAAAGACGAAAAGACAATTCCAATATCTTGCTAACATAATGAAGAAAATTTGCTCTAATAAAAGTTCAGAGGTGGGTAATATTGGCGATATTAGCAGAAATAGTCAAGGAGAGAGATGATAAAGGAGCAACCATCTCTTGCTCAGCATCTTGCCTAAAGAAGCAAGATATTGAGAAAGGGATCTTCATTTATGATTGAAATATGATGAATAAAATTGTATTGGTTTATTAATATGCAATAAGGAACAGGAAATTCATAATAATCATGATTTTTCAATATTGCCTTTGTAGAAATACAAAGAAAAACTTTGAATGCCTGTATCTCAAAACTATAATTATTGACTTTCAAATTCTTCCTCCTCAGTTTTAAAGATATGCCAAAGAGGAAAAGTCAATTTCAACATCACGCTAACATATAAAAGAAGAAAATTCGCCCTAATAAGAGTTCAGAAATGGGAACATCAGCGATATTAGCGGAGTTAGTGAAGGAATGACGAGGGAGCGACCGTCTCACCTAAAGAAGCAAGATATTGAGCAAAAGGATCTTAGTTTATTATTAGATTATAGTAAATAACACTGTTTTGGTTTATTGATATCCAAAAAGAACATATAGTTCATAATAATCATGATTTATTGATATTGTCTTTGTAAAAATACAAAGAGAATCTGTGAGTGCCCACATCTCAAAACTATACTTATAGACCTTCAAATTGTATCTTCTCCCTTAGTTTTAAAGATATAGCCTTGAAATTTGGTATATAACTTAGGGAGACATCATGGAATTATTAAATAAAATTTTTTCCAATTTTTGTTTCATACTTTTTCTTAGTTTTTTCCCTGATTTATGGGGTTTATTTTTTACCATAATGAAAAAATTCATATCTAGCAAATAAATGATTTTCAGAAAAAAAAACTATTTTATTGGAAGTCTACATCAGGTCTCTAAAGGGTAGTAATTCCAGGTATTAAAATTGAATATCAAAGAAGGAGATAGAATTTGAAAAACACTCATTTTCAGGATAAATCGCCCTGCCGTCGAAAACTGAAGGTCAGAGGCAAAAATCCTATGCAGTCTGAAGATGTCGTAAGTCACCTTATTAAGTGGTATGAATGTCAAAGTCCTGTCCTTATAAAATGGCATTAGGTGGCCAGTCCCCTTAAAATTGCCCTTATACTGAATTCTATATATGTCTGCTTGTATTATTTTGTCCATCTGCTAAACTTCATTCAATAACATTCTGGAGTTACTTCATAGGCCTGCAAAATATAATTTTTCAAGAATGCATAATCAACTCTATCCGCAAGAATAGAAGCATGGACTTTTTTTTCCCTTGCCATACAAAACACCTGACAATATATATGCCCAATTCTCTGTTGGCCACTTACAATTTTTTTCTTTCCCCTCAGAACAGACGAAATATCTACCCAAACCCTTTTCATTAAAAGGAGGTACAATTCTATTTTGGTTAATAATATCTGACCTAGATTTATCTTTATCACTAGAATTGGCCTGTTTAATCTAATTTTTTCAAGTTCTAACCCTTTTTTAACCTTAATATCATAATGCTTTACCTGTGCTTTCCTACTGCTACATTTTTACTCTGCTTCAAATTTCTATTTCTCATGCTCAGCCTAAGCTTGAGCTCCTTGTTTAAGCTTTCAACGCATTTTCCTTTGTCTGAGCTTCCACTTCTTTTTCTCATAAAAGAACTTCTATTTTAAGTCTTTCAAGTTCTATAGTTGGTAAGTAAGAATCCACTGGTTCCTTATTGTTATATGTAGATTAAATTTTATGTATTTCATATTACAGGACCTGTGAAGAAAGTTATTTTTGCCTATTGCATGTTAATGTGAAAATAAAAGCATTGTAACGATTTGTAACTCGAAGATATCGTTGCATTCTTGAACAAAAGCTTCTGGATACCTCTTATAACTTATCCTAAATCACCAGCTGCCTGACATGTGTATTGCATTAGATTCCCTCAAGAACTTCCGTGAGTTTTATATAAAACTTGTAGCACATATAGGAGAATGTGTGAAGTGTGAGGAGAGTAGAGACTTTTCTAGGAGTGAACACTGCTTTTGTAGAGACATTTCAGTTACATCCACAGTGACCTGGAATTTTGAACTTCATTTACTCCACAACAATTATTTAGAAGCAGATAAGGTATTCTTAGAAGATCGAATATTATCAGAAGCTGTGTTAATTTTTATCAACTTTTATATCGGAAACTACATCCTGAAAAATTCTTCAGAATTCAGAGTTGCATTTCATCATTTGTCTCTCATTTTACAGACTTATAAAGCTAAGACCTACATCACCATATGATTGTTTGTAAATTATTATCTATGTGGTGTTTTGTGCGTATTTTGTGAATATTGTAAAATATTTCAAATACTCATATTAAATCTTAAATACAGTTATAGATATTGTTTGGTGGCAATTGTTTACTTTTGCTGTTACAGTTTTGCTATTGTTTTGCAAAATCATATATTAAGGGAATAAGACATTAAAATAGAGTTTACGTAATATATGTTGTGTAAATAGATTATCGTAATGCATATCAATTGCATCCAACACATCCTGAGCCGGTGACACCTCGTTTTTAACCAAATGTTGAACTAATACATGTTTAATATTATCCTTCCTCATTGAATTTCTAACATTAAGCTCAAAATGTTTGAATAAATTTACAAAACTGCATTTCTTGAGATCATTTAACTTTTCAATTTGTGGATCCTCACAAAATTAGTCAAACCTCTCAGTTGTGTTAAATTCTGACATGTCTGGTAGCGATTTTGTACAACTGATAAAAGTTTAATTTTCGAACAAATTTTGGATTTCAAATAAAACAACAGTTGAGTCTCCCGGACAGGCCCTCATTTTTGTTACAGTCAGTGATATTGAAACATAGATTATGTTAAATCTACTTTAATTTGTTATTCTTTGATAATTGAAATTAACATATAAAATACAAAATAGTAAAAGGGAAAGAAAATAATAGCCAGCATACCTATCACTATTACTATATTCAAGATTAATGAAAATATATATAATATTTTACAAGATTCATAGAATCCTCACAGGTCACCTATTAATGACAATTTACAAAAATTCGTAAAGTAATACAGGCCTTTAATATAATTTCTTAATGATATTTTACTCAGATGACGTCAGGAAAATGAATTCAGTGGAAAATTTCCATAACGAGATTCAAATATCATAAATGATAAACAAGATCACAGTTTCTTATGATACCCGATATTCCAAGAATGCCTTGTTTTCTTAGAAAATTCAGCAGTGTTGTAGAATAGAGTAAATACAACGTCACAACAGGTGTCAAAGAAATGTCTCCACAAATGCACTCAGCAAAGGAGGAATCAAGTATCTGTATAAATGCGTTAGCCGTACTCTTCATATATACAAGACCTGTTTTCTATAAGAGTTAAGAAAGTGCAGGATGAGCTATAGCAAGCAATAAGCACAGCTGGAGACGTTAACAAATTTCAAGAAATTACCAGAAGCTCTTGTTTTTTAATACAACAATACCTTTAATTTACAAATCCTTACTATATTATAATTTTAACAATAACATTTAATCAAAATAAACTTTTCTCACAGGTCCTATAACAAAAAGGCATAGATATAATTTTCATATAACATTTCCCATTTGGATCAGTGAGAAGCAGTTAGCAGGAGAACAAACTTTGTGGTAAAGCAAAGTTTATGCATGCTGACCTTTTGAAAATTAAGCCAGCTACATCAACAGACTAAGAAAAAAGGGAACATTCAAAGCCAGCTTTGGCTGGTTTGAAAACTTCAATAAAACAACAGACAACCGTAGTTGTGTGCAACATGGCGAGGCTGTGAGCTCTAATGTCAAAGCAGCAGAGTCCATCATTTCCAAATTTAAAAGGTTTATGGATGCCAGGTATTTTACACCACAACAAGTTTTTAATTGCAATAAGACTGATAATTTTTGGAAAAAGATGTCCAGGAGGACCTTCATTACTGCAGAAGAGAAGGCAATTTCCTGTCAAAAGCCCATGAAAAACCATCTAACATTGCTGTTCTGTGGCAATTGGAAAATCAAACCTCTCCTGGTGTATCCTTAGAAATACATAAGTCTTTAAAATATGCAAGGTGCAGAAGATCTTTTTTATTAAAAGGAGATCAACCTGTTCAAATTTGACTCTTACAGAGCTGGCCCGATTAACATCGAGAAGAAAAAATATTATTTAAATTAATGTTAATTAAATGAATAAAATAAAATGTACAGAAGCAGTAAGTTAGTGTCATGTAAAAGTCAAACAAGTTTTTGGTGTCGCACATTTTGTTTGTGGAATGGCTCAATGAGATATTTGGTCCCAGGGTTAAAAACTCCCACATGGACAAGAACCACTTACTCCAAGCCTAGTTGCCTATGGACAGTGCTCCTGATTATCTTCCAGCCATTGAAGATGGCCTGATTGAGGAACTCAAATTCATCAAGATCCACTCCAATTCTCTAACCCATGGATCAGCAATTGATCTCTACCTTCAAAAAACTGTACATGAAGGCAATGTTCCAGCGATGTTTCAAGGTCACCGAGAGGACCAAGCTCACCCTCTGAGAATTTGGAAAAAATATTCCTATATTGTCATCTACTTCAATGTCAGAGATAAAGTAAGGGAAGGGGTCACCAAAAGAACCCCCAATCCTGCATGGAGGACACCATGGCCTGAATACGTTACAGAACGTGATTTTAAAGGGTTTGAACCCATGCATGAAGATGCAGTTGGTGATGACATTGTGTCCTTGGGCAAGACAATGGGGTTGGAGGTGTACCGGGACAATATCAGCAATCTTTATGACGAGCACAATGAGTAGGTGGCGACTGAAGAGTTGTTGGAGTTGCATAATGAGCAGCAATAAGAGGTAGTGGAGGATATTTCATCTAAGGAAAAGGACAGTGTCAAACCTCTCAATTCGCGTAAAATAAGGGAGATGTTGAAAATGTGGAAAACCCTGTAAAATTTCGTAGATGCACATCACCCGGGTAAGACTTTGCAGGGCAAGCAGTAAATTTATTTATGAACAATGCACTGCCGCATTTCGATACAATTTAAAGAAAAGACAAAAACTCGAAATAGGTATGAGCATAAAGAATATATTTTGCCAGAAGTTCTTATGGAGGGAGATTCTCCCTTCAAGCAGTAATCCCCTCGCCCTCTCATCCTCTCCTCCTCTCGTATCTCCCTCACGCCAGCCAGGACCCTCCTCAAAGGTAAAGTAAGAGTTAATTTACCAATATTTGTGTTTTATATTGAGAATTATTAGTTTGTATTCATTTAAAAAGTTAGGGGCTATAATTTCATCTTCAAGTAGCATAACAAACCTTTAAAAATGGGTGAATATGTGTATCTATGAATTGTGGAATGCATTGAGTGAATTCCCTTCAATTTTTATGAGAATTTCTTTTTTAATTTACAAGTATTTCGGGTTGCGAGCTTGTTTTTAGTACCAATTAAACTTGTTTACCGTGATACCCCTATATATATATATATATATATATATATATATATATATATATATATATATATATATATATATATATATATATATATATGTGTGTGTGTGTGTGTGTGTGTGTGTGTGTATGTGTGTGTATGTATGTATGCACATATATACATATATATGTGTGTATGTATACAAATATTTACATGTACAGTGTGTAATCAGACAACTATGTATATATATATATATATATATATATATATATATATATATATATATATATATATATATATATATATATATATATATATATATATATATATATTTATATATATATATATATATATATATATACATATATATATATATATATATATAAATATATATATATATATATATATATATATATATATATATATATATATATATATATATATATATATATATATATATATATGCTTGTATTATCATAAGAATAACTGTTTGAATTCTTTAGATTGAGACAGCATTGACTTTGTCTTTTATTTACTTTTGCAGCATATTGTATTTGTTATTCAATCACTATGGCTTATCAAAGGATATTTTAACTTGCATTTTATAAATATCTCAAGATAATACTTCATTTATCTCGTTTCCTCATCCTTGTCTAATATGCATTAGTATTTCTTATGTCTTTGTGCGAGGTATTTTTTGTTTATTTTCCCCTCTTTGTAATATTGAATACCTTATTTTTTGCAATTATTTTGATATAATCTTGCAGTCACCTCGAATTAGGTGAAATATTCTTCCAAGACTATTTCTTTTTCCATTTCCTTCTCCTCCTCCTCCTCCTCCTCCTCCTCCTCCTCCTCCTCCTATTCCGTAAGAGGCTCTATTTTCTTCCCTCTCCTTTCCCACCTCATTCACTTTCCATGGCGTATTCTTCCCCTCCCTCCTTGTTTTTCATGTTCCCTCCCATTTAATTACTTTTCTCTTCGCTAAGTCTTCGGAATCCTCGCTGATTACCTATTAATGGGTTCGGATCGTCCTCGGCGGTTCCTCCTCCCCCTCTTTCGCTGCCAACCCCACCAGTTAATGGACTCCGATCCGATTATCACCATTGAAATCGTCCGATGTAAAGTATCCAATCCCGTTACACGCTCCTTTACCTAAGTACACATTTAATTACGGATGCAAAAGGGGTTGGCCCCAACCATGGGAAGTGGTTGGGAGAGGGGACTGTTTACTGCTACTTTGTTATCATCTCTCTCTCTCTCTCTCTCTCTCTCTCTCTCTCTCTCTCTCTCTCTCTCTCTCTCTCTACCCGCTGTGCTAGTATCTCTTTTCATAAATATATTTCTTCATGAGCTCCTAAATATCACGTCATATTTCACGTGTTGAACATTATTGAAAAGACTTTCCTTCATCAAAGATATCTTGACTTTTTCCCGTCGTCCTTAATTAAGGTCTATTACTGGAGAGAGTAGAATTAATCTTCCAGCTGATAAATGCCGAACGTCGAGCGATCGTTACGGGCTGGAAAACCGAGGATAGGTCCGTGAGTGGCAGCAGTCCCTCCTCTCCTCGCTCGGCAAAGTCGGGCAGAAGTGGCGTGTCAACAGTTATTTAGGGATCCTATGGCTAATTACTGTGATTAGCCGCATTAACCTAATTAAACAGATGGCCACGTAACACATGGCGTATCATTGGCAGCCTCCTATCTTTGTTTAATCAATGGTCTACTACAAGGGATTATGTAGTGAGCCTCAGCAAGTTTCCTTTATTGTTTTCAAATTGCTTTGCTTTTATCTATTTTGTATTTTGAATTTGATGAAAATTGCAGCATAATGCTTATTCGGAATACTGTCTGCAACATTAATTCTAACATAATTACATTTCAAATTTCTTCTATGGAGATTTATGAAGGACTTGTATTATATTTTGATAATGCTAAAATCCACTGATCTGAATTCATAGCGGCAGAATGTTCTACGTTTCTGCGATAGTTATATCTATGCAATGGCCATTATGCAACATGGACTGTTTTTCATGTTTCCATAAGAGACCGAATTTGATGGCAAATTTGCATCAATCGTCCAGCAATGCGAATTACCAGTAATATCAACTGCATTTATAAGAGGTAACATGCGCAAGAGAACAAATATCATGATCATAGGTTGGTACACTTTAACTTTATGTTACTTATTATTCTTATAGTTCTAAGAATGCGGAGCGCCTTTATCAACCCTGGGTGTATTCTCTATTCTTATCCCACCCAAGATTTATTTTCCATCGTTCTTCGCTCACACATTTTGAAAGGACGTCAATATATGCCTTTCCCAAACGTGTACGCACACTCTCTCCCTCTAGCTCTCTTTCTCTCCCTTTCCGTCTAAACTTTTCAAAATATTCATGTCACCTGATCAGTACAGGTATTTATTTAGTATAGCTTTTGACATGTTACCTTGAGTCCTCCTAAAAACACTCTGAAGTTTTTATTTTTGTCGTTCAGTGTCTTTTTTCTCTTTCTTGAACAGTTAATGATAAAGGAGTACGAACTACTCTCTCTCTCTCTCTCTCTCTCTCTCTCTCTCTCTCTCTCTCTCTCTCTCTCTCTCTCTCTCTCAATGATTACCAACATAATGCATTGATTTTTAACTAGCATTCCTTTTCAATATGATCATTAGCCATCACGTACGTCATTCTTGCCACATCATGACATATCTTTATCGCCCTTTTCATGAAGGGATTTTATTATTTCAGGATCGCATTTTAAAATGACATGGGTCCTCTCACCTGAGGCAGAATTCTCAAATAACTTGGTTATCTTTTTGCACCCTTTGGTTTTATTTTCCATTTTTTTTTTTTTTTTTATTATCTTATGGATGTATATGTGAGACCGATTATTATTATTATTATCATTATCATTATTATTATCATTATTATTACTACAAGTCAAGCTATAACCCTAATTGGAAAAGCAGAATGCTACAAGCCCTAGGGTTTCAGCAGGAATTCTGCATCCTTCCCCAAGTGGAGTCTAACGAATTCCTTAGTAAATCTCTAAGAGATGCAACCTACTAAAGGCGCTGGTAAATCAAGTGACAAGTAATTATCATAAGTGATAATAAAAAGAGTATGGGTTAAGTAAACGGTATACAACTTAAACTTATTAAAAGATACGCATAATTCTTCAAAATACTAAGGCCCATGTGAAAAAATTAGTACATAAACCCTAGTAAACCAAGTAGAGTATGACAATTTCATCCTTTAAATCACCTCATTACTTTCTAGATATATACTCAGGTCAAATATATAAAGAAACTGAAACCTGTTGAAATATTGGGACATTGAATATATATATATATATATATATATATATATATATATATATATATATATATATATATATATATATATATATATATATATATATATATGAATAATATATATATATATAAATATATATATATATATATATATATATATATATATATATAAATGTTATATATATAATACATCTATGTATATATATATATATATATATATATATATATATATATATATATATATATATATATATATAAAGAGTGAGAGGTGATTAACATTTTGTAAGTAACCCTGGGTTGTCTATTCCTTCTGGAAATAAAGTCAATCAGTCTATTGCAAATAATTTCTTCACACAGATTCTTAGAAGGACAAGCAATGTCTTATGATGGCATGTTTAATACTGAGAAGGAAACAGATCAATAAAATGGATGCTAAGTTATAATTTTAGTAAGATTTTGGTCTTCTACGGTTGTGCGGCGATGTAAAGAGGACTTTCCAATCCATCTCCTTCATTGTATCGTTTTAGCCCCCTGGTTTGTTGATGTCGAGATGATTGACTATGTCTTAGGAAATCTGATGAGATGCAGCGCAACTATAGCTCCCCAAATTGGGGCGGGGGACGTTTCTGTTCGTAGTGTGGTAGCTCCAATCATGTTTTACAGATGACTGGACGTTGGTAACATTCCACACTGACACTGACAACTAAATCCCATTGCGTTCATTGCGTTAAATACATTTCTATGGTGGCTAAAAATTAAAGTTCATCAGGGCTTAGCGTCTTTTAATTTCTACCGTAAATAAAGATAACTGTATTAATTCTTTTATAATGATCTAAATGATATTTTGATACAAATATAGCAGGGATACTTAAAAACAATGCTTAGTGAACTGTATCTTTTATTGAGCGAAGTAACGAAGTTGCAAAATGTTCCGTCGTTACAACTTAACGTTATTAGAAACTTGATGGTAAGAGTTGCCAGTTAGTGACTTTCAAACGAAAATCATTGAAATCGGGTCACATGACTTTTGCAGCGTACTGTACTAGTGTACTATACAGTACAACAAAGGTAATTTCAAAATGAATTATAATTTTTAGCCTCTCAAACTAAGATAACGTTCTTCATAAACGTCTACTATCCGCCACCACTCACATCTTGTTCGATAGTGATTGGTTGATTTATAGACAGATATGTATAATAGCTCTACGTGAAAACGGAATTCAACCCCCCCCCCCCCCCTTACCACCACCACATGATGCTCCGAAACCTATTTTTTTACATATTTCTAATTATATTATAAATATAAGAGATGTCTCCATAAAAATTTCCATTGCAAAAATGAGTCTCTGGTCGATTTCATTAGTATACCCCAGTTAACTTTAAGCCCATTTTTTCGAGAAAAGTATAGGACATAAGTCTGTTTTGTGCCAAATGTGAAGTAAACTATAGGCATAATATTTGATATGTGTATATCGAATGATAGCTTATAGATTACATTTCGTAATGATACCAAATATATGCTAGTTTGACCAATATATTTTAGTAAATTATCCAATGAAAGATCAGTGATTACTTCACGCAATGCACATTTATAGGAAATATCTAAAGTGCTCCCGCTAAAAGTTGTTTTAGGCCAATGTTCATCTACTCATTATATTTAGATATTATAGTATTAATAAGAACAACCAGTTTCCAACATTTTTATATATTTACCATGATAATTTTACAATTCTGACTCGATGTATGTAGCAAACATCAATTTGCCCGATGGTACAAGTTTGCTTTCTTTCATTTACAGGCTGCAGGTATTCAAGTATCAGTGATTGAGAGCCTCACAATCTAAGCTGGTGTACTTAGAAGTTATTTCCATGACAGACATTATTAATCATGCATAAAGCAAAAAAAAAAAAAAAAAAAAAAAAAAGCAGTGGTGGCGATGTGACAATTATTATAGTTATCATTATTACAATTATCATTATCATTATTGAAATTATATTTAACATATCATAATCAAAATTATTATTATCATTATAAAAATTATAATTATCATTAAGATTATCAAAATTATAAT
>NC_090755.1:47833697-47838697 GCF_036898095.1 Palaemon carinicauda | reverse complement strand
AAACACATTAATGATATTAGACACCTATCTGAATGAATTCGTAGATACTAAAAAGCTAAGTGAGGAACTCAAATGAAATTTTTCCACAGAGATCTTAGCCAGGTTCCATTCTATTCTGCCACGGATCTCAGAGATGTTATGAATAGATTTATGCTATGATTACACCCGTTACGATACACCTCTTAAAGAAACCACAATTAGTCGCAATTATTTAAAATTCGGAAAATTCTGCTCGCTTAGCCAATTACAGTAAATATCATCAGGTACAGGCGAAGTTGGCTTATCAACTTGATCGGAGGGAAAAGATAATTAACAATAAGATAGCTTTCGTCTTTCAGATGCACTTCAAGGAATTTATATCTAAACGGTTAGTTTTTTATCCATCTGCTGAGTCATCAGCGCCCATCGCCTGGCCCTCCCTGGTCCTAGCATGGGTGGACAAAAACTAATTCGTTATTAATATAAGCTCCTTGGAGTGTATCTGGAAGATGAAAATTGTATTTGTCAATATAAGTTTCTTAAAGTACATTTAAAGGTTTAAGATTTAAAGGCCGCTCGTGAATAGTAGAGGTAAGGGACAGTGACATTACCCTGGCTAGCAGGACAATGCCCTAGAGAATAGCCATATATACATATGATCAGTGCCCAACCCACTCTCCATCCACCCACACACACATACACACACACATATTGCCCGGACAGTATCTCCGGACGGGGCTCTCCGTAGAATACTGTCCGGGCAATATGTGTATGGGTGTGTGTGTGTGTGTGTAGAGACTCTGGAGATACTGTGCGGGAAATCTGTGCGCGGGTTGGGCGCTGATCATATGTATATATGGTCAGTCTCTAGGGCATTATCCTGCTAGCTAAGGTAATGTCACTGTCTCTTTTCTCTGACATTCATGAGCGGCCTTTAAATCCTGAACCTTTAAATGCACATCAAGATACTTATATTAACAAAGATCATTTTTATCTTCCAGATGCACTCCAAGGAGCTTATATAAACAACAAGATATCTATTTTTTCAGATTAATTCAAGAAGCTTACATTACCTACGAATTAGATTTCATCTTTCAGATGCATTTCAAGGAGTTTGTATTAACAATGATATAGATTTTGTCTATGAAATATACTTTAAGGAGTTTCTGTTAAGTGCGAAATAGGTTTTGTCTTTCAAATTCACTTCATCGAGCTCATGCTAACAATGAGAAAAACCTCTATTGTTTATAATTACTATGAAATAAAAAAAAAAAACACTAAGAATTATAATTGAAGGATTTTCTATCTCAAGCCAAATACTTTTTGAGCCAAAGATTCTTAAAAATTGAAATGTCACCCGGTGTCAAGAAGCAAAGCCATCCTTGAAATATTAATAATTTAAATCTTTAAGATAAACTAGGAATTTTCTGTCCTATTCCGCCAAAAATATTCAATCATCATTGATTGAATACAAAAAAATAAATTTACCTATTTTAATAATGTGTATATAAATTAGAAGCCATCACCAAGTAAAACATAACAATCTAAATTAGGATTGTAAAACTTGTCTAGTTTTAGTAATACATCAATCAGCTGCTCCCTATTTAATTCTTACGGGTAGATTATCGATTTTTTCCTTCAACCTTCCTCTCAGTTCCTGCATCACATTATTATTACTAGGTATGCAGTTAATTCTAATATTCATACATTCTCCATCATAAGGCTCAATACTGCACAGTATTATAGAAGTTTTATTCCAGCTGTGACCAAGTTGTGGAATGATCTTCCTAATCGGGTAGTTGAATCGGTGGAACTTCAAAAGTTCAAACTTCCATTGAATGTTTTTATGTTAAACAGGCTAACGTAAGTCTCTTTTTTATAGTTAATATATGAAAGATTTATTTTAATGCTGTTATTATTCTTAAAGTATTTTATTGCAATTGTTCATTTCTTCTCATCCAGCTTATTTATTTCCTTATTTCCTTTCCTCACTGGGCTATTTTTCCGTGTTGGACTCCTTACTGTAGGCTTATAACATTTGGCTTTTTCAACTATGGTTGTAGCTTAGCTAATAATAATAATAATAATAATAATTATAATAATAATAATAATAATAATAATAATAATAATAAATGGGTTGTAGTTGAACTAGTCATAATAATAATAATAATAATAATAATAATAATAATAATAATAATAATAATAATAATAATAATAATAATAACTAGCGAACATTAGAATCGCTCAAGTACTTCTTAGAAAGAACTCCACACACAATTTGCCAATAATTTTCTCTTAGGGATACTGAAACAATAGAAAGACTGGAAATAGTATATTATTGATTATAGGACTACAAAGGGACCAAAACTGCATTTCTTAAAAAAGTAACCAGCCTTTCACCATCTAAGTTGCCTTGGAAGGTCACCTGAGCACTACTTTTAAAGCTCGGGTGAAATCTTGTGTTAAATTTGGGATGGATAGTACCGTAGACTGTTTTCTTCTTTAAAAATCGATCTTTTCACAAAAATCGTCCTATCACCTTGAGGTGAAGGTCATTCATATTGCACAGTTTATGTGATCTCATTACCCTCTACAAATTTGGTTAAAATCGACCAAGTAATTTTGGATTTAGCATTTTCGACCATGTGGAAGCCATTTTTTTTTATCTCATGATATCTCGGAAACTACTTAACAGAATTAGGTTAGACTTGCGCCTGCACTAGACCATGGCCAAAGGTATCTCCAGCAAAGTTTGAAACCAGTTGGTGGAAATGTTCTTGATATCTCGAATAGTAATCGTTTTAAATGATTTTTGCTTTGTGCATAGAGGGCGTTGCATGCACCTGCACGATTTTCTTGATTTATACTTCTCCTATATGGGTCATACCGCTGCTCAAGTTTGAAAGCAAACGCTTTAAAATTGGTTGAGTTATTATCAATCAAAGACTGGAGAAGAATAATAAGGAGAAGAAGAATATGAGTAATAAGCTAGAACCCTAGTTTGAAAAGTAGGTTGCTATAAGTCCAAGGATGCCATCATGGAAAAATATCCCAGTGAGGAAAGTAATATATAAGAAATAAATCAGCTAAAAGAGAATTGATGAACAATTAAAACAAAACATGTACCTTAAGAGAAATATTAGATTAGATACACAACTTTTGGTAATTTCACCTGTGACTTTTCGATAGTCATTATAAACCACTTCTCGAACTACTGATTCCAGAAAACTCCAAATTAATTCATCAATCGAACTATAGCCTTGTGATAGTGGCTAGGTTTACTGTGAAATTCCTTAGTTAACACAATTTATATTTTTTTCTGTACAGCTTTGTGCAGGTAATAAGACGATAACGTTTCTTTTTACACACTGCGGGAAAGAACTCAGTATGAAATATAGCATGTCAGTCAGATTGTCCTCTACCTTTTGCAACTTTGAGTCTTTGTTACTCACTCTGTCAGCAGGTACTGTTAAGAGCACTGAATCAGATTCCAGTCCTCCGTATGTCTAATATTCAGGAAGGATATTCAGAGACACCAAATCATATCCTCTGAAGAGATTTCCTGGTGTTATGACTTCAGGACAGACTTTATCAGAATAGACCTCACGTAAGGATTCCTTAAATGTAATGAGCATTTGTTGACCAAATGGGCTGTTTTGTAAACTAAGAACTCAAATTGTCCCAAAGGCACTATTTTCTTCAAATAAGTGGTCAGATTTATAACTCTCACAATTCGCATTAAAGTACAAATCAACTTCAGGATTCTTTAAAAAATCTAAAATTACCTTTGCCACACCTGCAAGTTTACTACCCATATACTTTACACTGAATTCTCATAGACCATACTCATAACAGTGAAGTTGCTACATTTTTTTTTTTTATAGTTTATATTTATTTCCTTCCATTTTCTTTACTTGTCTGTTGTTCTTTACCTCTAGTCCATACAGCTCCGACTTTTAATTTCGGCTTTCAACTGGCTGTGCATCTAGTATAAGTACTTCAAAATTCGCGAAGAACTATACAGACTGAAAACCTTACCTACAAATTACCACCTGGAGGATGGAAATTTGCATTTTCGTTGGTTCGGTTGCGGAAATAATCAAATCGTCATCGCCGGTAACGTGTCAAGTCCGCTGTTATCAAGGTAAATATTATTACATGATATCTTGATTACATTAAAGAAACACCTAAGCGTAAATTCTACGTCACTGACGAATAGCTGTAATCATAGAGCCTTCATCATAATGTTGTAGATTTAACAAAGAAACAACATCAATATACAAAATAGGTGAATGTAGAAAAGTTGTTTTACGAATATTCCGTATGTATACAGGGCGAGCGTGTATGTGTGTAAAAAGTCAGGAAATGTACATATTTATGTATTATGTATATATTTAGTAGAATATGAAAGACGCCGAAAATAAATACATCTTAATCTAAAACAAATTCCAAATAAATCTCTAAATATTCCATAAAAGGATAAAACTGTGGCCGCGTGCGTGAAGTTCAAAGCTTACTTCCAAACCCCGGTCATATAACCTTTTTTTTCACCGAAAAAAAAAATTATTCAATATATATAAATATTTCAGTTGTCACGATCATTGGGTTGGTTGGAATAATCTGGCCAATTTAGACCTGAAATCCTATTTTGTTAATTCCCTGATGATGGCAAATGCGATTTCCAATGAAATATATTCAATTCATTCCCATATATTCCTTTTTACCCTTAATTGGATAAGTTTATTCAACATTGCAGGAGGACGATGAGTCTTGTCATCGTTCGTCGTTTGTTTGATGAATTCAACGGTTACAAGGAAAAATGAAACTATGTCAATATTCATTTCTATTATCAATATGTCTGACATATGTTCATTAATTTCCATTATATATTTGAGGTATTTTACTAATTATTTTCATGTCTTCTAACATTAAATGAATTTATTCCTTTCTCCTCGTCATCCTGTTTATTTTCTGTTTTAATGAACCTTTTTATAATTCAATGATTCATCTATGGTATAGTA